>NW_026267361.1:368120-370058 GCF_000697945.3 Frankliniella occidentalis | reverse complement strand
CAGACTCCGGCACTAGGCGGACTGGTCGGTCCTTCATGGGCTGGTAGCCAACACCAGCCGCCTTTTGCACCATCAGTTCATCCCCAAAACTGGCCTGAGTTGCCAAAGCAGTCGTCCGGCGAGGCGGCTGCTTGTGAGTCAATACCACCCAAAAACAAACATGTCAGACAGGGGAAAGAGGACCGGCCCAAGAGCAAAAAGAATAGAGAAAAGTCAGAAAACACAACCAGGCTCCATGCACTGGAAAACAAAAAACAAAAACAAAAATCAAATGGCAGCACGCTCTTGGGTGGGGGAGGACTCTGCCAAAACTTCAAACAGAAATCCGAGCTGCAGGTAAACCTGGTAGTCGCTACCAAGGCGGCTGCACCAGGCACCTCAGCGCCTGCCCCACAACACCTGGGGCAGAGGGGGGGGGGGGGGGCAGGGTGAACATCAGGTGGGGGACCGGGACGCCACTGGGTCAAGTGCCCCACCCTTCGGGGTTGGTGGTTCAGGCGGCGAAACCCCGACTCCCGACAAACCCTGTACACCCTGCGAACCCGTGCCGGCTGAAACGCAGGTGGCTGTCGAATCCGATACGCTGGTCAATGCCCCTCCCGCGTGGTATGGTGGTCTCAGCGACGGATTCAGCATGGCCACAAAAACCTGTAAGGCCGGCCGGTTCCCCGGACAAGGGCCCCTAACGGATGAGTTCTCCACCGGGTCTGGCTATGAGACGGTAAATCCGTTTGCTCCGCTTGCCGTCAGGTAGAAGCGGAAGCGGGAGCAGACGAAAACAGAGCGCTCCCAAAAGTCCTCGCTGCAACAGGCGCAGGTCACTCCCCCCTTCCATGGCTCACCCTCAGAGGTGTCAGGCACACCGTCCCAGGTGTCGGCCTAAGGCCCCGCGAAGGTCACCCCACTCCAGGGCTCACCCTCAGTGGTGTCGGGCGCACCGTCCCAGGTGTAAGCCAACAGCCCTTCCTGGAAAAAGCCAGAAAAATTAGATCTTAAGAAAACCGCAGGGAGCCAGGGCGCGTCCCCAGCTGTGCCAGCCTCAACCACTGACGTCGTGGGGGACCCACGGGCCCAAAAGGGCCCAACAACCAAAAAAATCTCCCCTCCCCCCATAGTGGTGAAGTCTGTCAAAAACTTCGCCACTTTCAGGGACAAACTCGCTGAGGCGACGGGCGGCAGGTTCGAGGCAGACGCGAGGGGCCTGTCTCTACAGATTACCACGAAAACCTTCGAGGATCACGACAAGGCCCAGCAGGCTCTTCAAGCGCTGGGCCTAGAGTTCCACACGTACAGGCCCAAACATCTGGCTACGGTGGACGTCGTGGTCAAGGAGCTCCCCTCCTTCTTCTCAAAAGAGGAAATTGAGGCGGAACTGCGTGGGTTGAACTTCGAGCTCACGTCGGTGCACCGCTTCAAGAGCCCCAGAGGAGCAGATACCACCACTGTCGCTGTCTCTCTGGCTAACAAAAAAGAGTCAGAGGGGATTTACAAAATGAAGTATCTGCTCAACATGAGGGTTACTGTAGAGACGAAGCGCCGCAAGCACTTATCCATCTGCACCAGGTGTACCGCCTTTGGTCACACGCAGAATTTCTGCAAAAACTTCCGCATCTGAGGAAACTGTGGCAGGCCAAGCGGGAGCGGTCCAGGGGGATGCCCGTACGACCTGGTCAAGTGTGTGCAGATGGTAAAACCAAGATGCTCGCGGTGCGCAAAGGCAGGCCGGAATGATGACATGGACGAACACAGCTCCATCTCTCCAGAATGTCCTTTTTACCTCGCAGCGGTGGACAAAATCCTGGAGAGAAAGGACCGAGCCGAGGGCGCTAAGGCGAAACCGCAAACACCTAGGTTCGTCGAAGCGCCCAAGCCTTCAGGCCCCTCGCCCTGGCAAACAATCCCTGCGGTAAAGCCCTCCAGCGGGCAACAGCAGAATGG
>NW_026267361.1:364887-366213 GCF_000697945.3 Frankliniella occidentalis | reverse complement strand
CGCTGGGGTTGCTGACAGCAGTGCCGCGAGTGCGATCATACCAATGTATTTGGGGCATAACTCAGCAATCGCTAACAAGTACTACACTCTAAAATCGGCTGAGAGCATTACCGCTGCACATCGGCTGCTCAAGGACTTACTTTTTCAGATAGTAGTCAGTCAGGGACTCGGGTAACAAATAATGGAACATTTGTCCACGGTTCTGAGCGAAGAACAACTTGGGACAGAGTTACAAAAGTGTTGGGAAAACATTTTTCTTCCGACCTCGTATGTCACAGAATGCACTCTAAACACCGTTCGGTCACGGCTAAGAGAGCGAACAAGAGTCTTACTTGTATCAAATACGGTTCACTCCTACAGAGCCTGGTTACGGGGCCCTGAGGCAAATGCAACGTCCACTGTAAGGAACTTCCTTCCCTCTAAGTTGCCGTTTCCACTACAAGAAAGTGACAGAAAAAGTTTGTATTATGAACTCTCAGGTATCAATGTAAAATAAAGATTGTTAGGTCTTCAAATGTGTCTTAAATCGTTCCCCTGCTCCATCACACGACCGGGCTAACCAAACTCAACCTTTGGCCAAAACATAGCACAATACACACGGGGCGACGCGATGCGAGACACACACCCCAACCTACCCTCGCCAGGGACGTCCCTGCGTTCCTCTCTGCCGCCACTTCACGGCCCGGCCCCGAGGCCCCAGTCGTGCACCAGGGCGAGGTGCGGCGGCTCTGCGATTAAGTCCAGACTGTGCTGGCCACGCCGCAGCGCGCCAGCACGGCTCTGCCACACTTAAAGATACGGGCCTCAGGCCCGTCAACGGGCCGTCACTTTGACTAACCATTCAGGGTTGTACATTTTTAGCCCGCCCTTCTGCTTTGAAAAAGCTATCCAGCGGGCTTATGCAAACGACCTCGTGTCTGTGTGTCTGTCTGTCTGTGTGTCTGTCTGAGTGTCTGTCTGTTCCACTAGGAGGAGATGTGCTAGAGACTTCAAATTTTTAGGGTATCTTACGGTTCACTCCTAGAAAACGAAACGCCTACGGCAAATCCTGGCAACCAACCCTAAGGGGCTGAAAGGGGGTATCAAAGAAAAGGGGGAAGGTCAAAAAAGTCAGAAAAAATACTTTTATTGTGAGCTCCTAAGGGGTAACTCGTCAAAGTAGAGCCCTTTGGGCGAAAAGTTCGTCCGTTTGGCTCTATCTCTAACCGTTTAGGAGCTAGAGGGTCTTGTTTGACAAAAATAAGTTAAAAATTGCTGTAGTGAACAATTAAATGTAAAAGAAGGCCCAAAACCGCAAAAGAGGTAAGAAACTCCCTCCCCCCAGCC
>NW_026267361.1:352327-356186 GCF_000697945.3 Frankliniella occidentalis | reverse complement strand
CAAACTGCTCCTCGACCGGGGCGCCACGCGTGGAGGTTGACATGTCTTTCCCCACGTGACGCCCAGGCCGCGGCGGCTTACCACGGCGGCCCGCCGCCCAGCGGGCAGCGCACACCACCGAGGCGAGCACCGGGGTATCGTGCTGTGCCCCGGTCGCCTCAATCCCACAATGCGCGGGGACAGGGCTCCGGGGCGGGGGCGAGTCTCTGCCGGCCAGGCAGGGTTGACTGCCCCCCACCCCCTCAGCAAGGCAGACTCGCTTTTGGGGTGGGCAGTCCTCGGCGCCGACCAGAGCGGCACACGCCACATGCAAAGGCACCGGGCGCGCCGCGGCTGCAGTAAGGACCGTCGAAGGGTGGGAATAGGGAATGCGCAGTGAGTCTGAATCAAGGGTAATGACCCTTCCAGGCTCCACTCTCAGCTCATGGCAGATCCTGACCGGCTGAAAAATCATTGCCGCCCTAATACTCAGAGAGTCCATGAGCTTATAGGGTAACGTGACTGGCTTTTCTAGAAGGGACCCGTCTGAACCCTTTCTGATCGTGATCGTTTTATTCCCCGGGTCAGGAATTAGCTCGTGGGAGTAGACGAAGTTATGCCCCAGCACAACGTCGTTATCTACATCTCCAACGAAAGCCATCACAAAAAACTCTTTTCCCCCGATCACAAGGGGTAGTTTTATCGGGCCTCGCAGGGGCTGCGTTCCTCGATTAATGTCTTTCAAGCGCCACGGGGACGGGTCAGGGAGCTCCTCTAGAAGTTTCTGGGAGACAATCGTGATCACCGCCCCGTGGTCTACAAGCGCCTTAGCAGGACGCTTGTTTGCAAGGAGGTCAATGCAGGGTGAAGGAATGGAGAGGGGCAGGTTCTCTGATCCCCTGCTCTGCGTCGCCACGGGGTGCCCTGGGGCTGCACTTCCCGCGGCTGCAGTTAGTTTTTTTCCTTCCTGGGGGCAGACTTCTTTTGGGCAGCCCTCCTCTCCTGCTCTTTCCTCTCCTTCTCCGCTGCTTTCCACATCCAACATTGCCTTTTAACATGGCCTCGCCTGTCGCAGTGGAAGCAGACTGCATTTTTCGTCCAGTCTTGCCTTTTCCCTTCTCTTTCCTCGGACGGCTTGCGTTCCCTAGAGGAGTCTCGGCGTTCTCGGCGAGGGGAGCGCTCGTGGCGCTTCGAGGGGCGTTCTGGGGAGCGGTCGCGCCTGCTCTCCCTTTCGTCCCTTCTCTCTCGCTCACGCTCACGCTCTCGCTCACGCTGTCGCTCTCGTTGCAGCAGTTCCTCCTGCTGGACTGAGAGCGAGTGAACCGTCTCCGTCATGGTGTTGACGGCGTTCACAATCGCGTCCCTCGAGCGTCTCTCAGGTTGCTCAGTGACCTGCCCGTCGTCCTGCTCCTCGAGGTCTGCGGCGTGCGCACGGTGCACTCGCACCGACCTCTCCAGCATCTGAGGTGGTTGGACGCGCGCTGAGCTCAGCACGCTGTCCAGGGTTTGATGGCCCTCTCTCACGAGGAGGAGTGCCATCGTCTGGTCAGACAAGCCCTCGATGAAGGAGCTGATCATCTGCCGCTGCAACAGGTGCTCCGGATAGTCCGGCATGGCACCGCGCACCGCGTCCTCGACCTCGATGGAGAACTGCTCCAGAGGCTGTCTCGGATGCAGTCTCAGCGTCCTGAGTCGGGCCTTGCAGGCATTGACGTCAGTGACGACCCCGAACCGCCTCGAGAGGGCGCTATCGAGAGCAGCAAAGTCTGTCATTTGCTGCGGCTGCAGGTGGCGCAGCACTTCTCGGGCGCCGTTGGTGAGGAGCGAAGACAGTTGGCTGCCTTTCATCCCCTCGCTCCAACCCAGCAGCGACGCGTGGTGCAAGAACTGCATCCTATACAAGGTGTAGTCACTCTGCCCGTCGAACTTGTCTAAGCGGCGGAGCACCGCCGGATTGGCACCTTGCTGCAGCTGCGCATCTCCGCCTGCCGCCTCCGCCTGCTGTGCAGTTGCACTTGTAGCTGCCGCCGGGGCGCCCAGAAACTGACCGGCCCCGTGCGCTGCACCTGCAGTTGGCATTAGCGTCGCCGCACCAAGTGCAGTTGCGCTTGCCGCGGCTGCCGGGGCGGCCAACAGCTGACCGGCCCCGTGCACCGCACCTGCGGCTGGCATGGGCGCTGCTGCGCCGCGTGCACCAGCTGGCCACACCTGGTCCTGGAAGTGGACGCTGGCTCGGCTCATGGAGGCCGAGGAGCGGCTGGGCTCGCGGTACTCGCGGCGCCGCTCGTGGTGTGCTGCAGCGTGATGCCTTGCGTGCGGTGCACGCCGGCGGCGGGCAGGTGAGTCTGCGCCTGATGCCCCCCATGATGGCGAGCGCCCGCCTCTCCTTGACGAAGGGGAACGGGTCGACCGTCGTCGGCGCTCGTCTGCTCCTCGCCTTGCACGGGCGTGCGGGCGGTGCCCGGCCGAGCTCACGCTTGACCTGCCTGACGACGGTGAGCGCCTGGCCCTGCGCGCCGGGCGGCGGGAGCGAGACCGCGAACGACGGTAACTCTCAGCTTCACTGGAGGATGGGGAGGATGGTGGCGAAGGAGAGTGGCGGCCTCGCCCTGCCCGCGCGTGCACACGCCTCCGCTGGGCATGATGCACAGATGAGCGGGAGCGCGAGCGGGAGCGGGAGCGCACGCGCCGTGGCCGCACTGAGGGCCTACGGGCGTAGCTGCTCCCGGACTCGTCCGACTCGGAGCCGCTGCTCGGGCTCGACGACGGGGGTGAGCGGTGTCGCCACCTGTTCTCCCTTTCACGTCGCTCTGAGGGCTGCCGGTCGAGGGCATTCCCTCTCCCTGGAGACTCAGACCTGGCCTCTCTCCGCGGGGGTGCTGCGTGAGATGGAGAGCGACGGCGTCGCCTCTCCTCCCCAGCGTCATGCCGCTCGACCAGTCGGTCGGGGGCATTCCCTCCCCGCGAGGACGCCGACCTGGCGTCTCGGTGCCCGTGTCCCGGGCAGCAGGCACGGTCGTGCCGAGTCCCTTCACTTCCCCGACGCTCCATTCCTCCCTCTCCTCTCACTTCAGCTGGCCTCGGGGTTTGGCCTTCCCTGCGTCGGTCCTCGCGGTAGGGTGCCGAGTCGCCTCGGCTCCCTCTGCCGCTTGATCCATGCTCTTCTCGGCACGCCGAGAGGGAATGACCAACCCTCAGTGGGGCTGGCCTCCCTGAACAATCGAAACTGACCTACGCCGGGGTGGCACATCGGTTTTGTCCCCCCCAAGGATGGCGTACATCACCTCTGACCGGGTCGGCGTGCGGCAACGCTCGGAGCGTGGGCTCCTGTCCACCTCCTCGACCGACGCTGCGCGGGAACGCGCAACGCCGCCATGGCCGCCGCCAACGCCACCTCTGCCCTGGGCAGCTCTGCTGGCCGGGCGGGCGTCATATTGGTCTGCCGGACCGGTCAGGACTTCTGTACGCCCCTGAACTCTGAAATTTGGCGCGGGCCCATCGCCAGCGTCCCCCCGGCGCACCGGCTCCCCGATTTGGCGGGAAGCCGCGCACGAACCTCCAACGGCTTCCTGAGCCGCGTCCCCCTGGCAACAATGGCCGCTTTGGCGGGAGACGGGTCTAGAAGGTCTAGAAGCCGATCGGCGGCGCGCAGGAGCAGGGCGAGCTGCTGCAGGAGCAGGCTGGGGTTGCTCAGCTTGCTCGGCCAAAATGGCGGCAGCTTGGCGTCCCCTCTGCCGCCCGGCAACGGCCGCGACGGCTCCAACGGCTCGAGCCAGGGCAGCAGCATCGGCAGGTTCTGCCTGCTCAAGCCCTTGGTTTCCACGGGCTTGCCTTTCTCGCCTTTCTCCTGCTACCCAAATCCCTGCAGGGACCTGCACTC
>NW_026267361.1:350893-352277 GCF_000697945.3 Frankliniella occidentalis | reverse complement strand
CCCAACAAATGCTGTGAGCATATCAAATTTTGGGGCCGGAAGGCCCTGTTCCCGAATACCCTACCATTAACTCGTCTCGGGTGTCAGCGCCGCAGGCCTAGCTGTGTGTGCGCCAGGCGCGTCGCAGCGTAACAGTGTTTCGTGAGATATCGCGAAGCCTGTTACGCGAGACGTGGTCTGGCGTACTTGTAGCTAGTCAATAAACGTCATTTTTGGGACCCGTTGTTTTCGTTTTGTTTGAATCCAATTTTTGAGCTAGAATTCTCATCTTTAACAAGAATGACGATCTTTAGAAAACATTCTTTTCAGATTTCCTAGGGGGTAACTCATCAAAGTAGGGCCCTCAGGGCGAAAATCTTCTCCGGTTTGCTCTAGCTCAAACCGTGTAGGCGCTAGAGTGTATTTTTGACAAAAATAAGCGAAGAAATGTACAACCCTGCATGCTTTAATCGAAGTGACGGCCCGTTGACGTCCCGTTGACGGGCCGTACGCCCGTATCTACATGCACATTTTAGCACTACTCGATTGGGGTGTCAGCGCCGCAGGCCAAGGTAGATGTATCCCAGGCGCGTCGCAGCGTGACAGTGTTTCGTGAAATATACAGGTTTCGCGATATCAGGGTTCACACCGGATCGCAATTTCTATTTTCCCGTACTTTTCCATGACTTCCAGACCAAAATATCCCGATTTTCGCTGACTTTTCCGAGTAGAATAGAAGAACAGTGTAGTGGAATTACAGTAAAACAGGATCCAAAAATCAATTCGGTATTACGGAAAAATATTCAGAATAATGAAAATCAGAATATTGGGAAGTGGACTGACTAAGATGGCGCATATGCTCGCGAGCGTAGCGAGCGTGAAACATATTGACTCTTAATTCTGCATTTTATGCTATCTTTGATGGAACTACCTGGGCCATGGCCAGTATTTGCCTACAGTAAAAAAGTTTTCCCTCACCCATATTAAATTTCCCTGACTTTTCCCTGACTTCCAGACCCCCTTTTTTTTTCTCCCTGACTTTGCCCTGACTTCCCTGACCGGTATGAGCCCTGTGATATCTCACGAAACACTGTTCGGCGACGCGCCTGGCGCACATATAGCTAGGCCTGTTGCGCTGACACCCTAGACGTGTTAATTGGAGTGTATATACAATTTTTGGAAATAAAGTGATCTTTCACGATTTAATAGACCATGGTCATTTTCACCTCATTTTTGTCAGGAAATGCCCCCAAGCACTCAAACGGTACAGGATAGAGCCAAACGGACGAAAGTTTCGGCCACAGGGTTCTACTTCACGAGTGACCCCTTTGAAGCGTATCAGTCAAATATTTGAAAGAGACAAAATATTTTGCGCCCAGTGGTTTTTAGCCCGCCCTTCTGCTTT
>NW_026267361.1:344236-349842 GCF_000697945.3 Frankliniella occidentalis | reverse complement strand
CGGCGGTTATTTCGCGCCATTTTTCGTTCAGACACTGGTTTTCACACTTTTCACTGCACTTGAACACTTCACTTCACTGCACTTTTCTTCAATAACTCACGAAGAACTGCTGCGACTCTGCGACGCTGCGACGATGCACTAAAAACACTGGAAAGAAGACTCGAAGCGGAGCAGCGACGCAGCGACGATGACGCGACCGTTACAAGAAGGGTGTCAGTTTCCTGAGCGTCCTTTTGCTGGTTGCGGGGCCGAGCTGGAAAGAAATTGGGAAAGGAAAAGGGCTTCTCTCTCTCTCTCTCTCTCTCTCTTTATTTCTCGGCCAAAATCTTGGCTGGATAGCCGGTGGGCAAGCTCGGGCTTGCCTTTGGCCAACGGCCCTAACACCTCCTCCTCTGTTGCCGCTTGACCGCTGCCACCACTGTTATAAAGCGGCCTTTGGAAGGGCTTACGCTTAACCAGGAGGCAGAAGGAGGTCAAGGGAAACACAAGGGTAGCGTGAAAGAGCGGTTTATTAGTATCAGAATACACTCCTCAACACCAAGACTACGCGGACCGAGAGCGGACTGCACGTCCACTCGCTAGCACGGGTAGGTAAGAACTGACGCTCGGGCCCGCCGCGCGCCGGCTCGGCGCGCAGCCGTTGCACTCGAGTCTCCCGCCGCACCGCGGAGGGGGGGGAGAGTCTCGCCTACCGGCCGCTAGGGGCAGCACTCTCGCGAGGCGGCGCTCGCCAGGTCGTTCCTGACGGCAGGGGAAGGCGCGGAGCAGAAGCCGTCTGCTTCTGCTAGTTCGTTAGTGTAAACACTACTTTCTGCGATGAAATCGCAGCTCCATAACAGTATCAAGACTGTTGAACAAAAAGGATATGACTGAGTTGCTGTTCAGCCAGCTCACCCCTGATCAAATCGCAGAGGCAGTAGGTCAGCCCTGAGTAAATATCTCTCTAAGTTTTGTACTACTCCAATGAGCTAAATCACCTGTTAGCATCACCTTTTTCCATATTTTTCTAGCACAAGCATCAAAAGCTGAACGAAGAGACGTTGAAGATGATTAGGAAAAGAGTTTCTTTGATCTCTCTTTTAATCAATTTTAAGTTTTGACTATAATGTTTCTTGAATTATGTTCTTTTTTTAACTCTTTTGTGTCTTATTGCATTTGATTTTATGTTACAAAAGGGGGGACAGAATGTAATGATTCTGGCTGCAATGCTGTTCTTAATTGTTTTGTTTCTCATAGCATTCGATGTTTTTAAACAAAATCCATCCATTAAATTGTGTTCATTACTTTTATTTATTTTATTTTTTTATTCTATTGTGAGCAAAGTTTTATTAGTGCTTTGCTTTTTCTAATGGAAAGGTGAAAGTATCTTAATACGTACAATAACGAAATTCTTTTAACTTCAAATTATTTTTCCTCATTGTTTTACCCATGTTACGACCTTGCTTATCAATTCAACCTTCACAGTATGACCGTCTGAAATATGTGATGTTTCGTGAACAGTGCATATTGAAGTAGTGTGGCTTCTTTAGTAGAAGCCTGACCCCTTATCTAAAAGTAGCCCTTGGTTAAAAATTTCTGCTATGGAAAGTCATTACATTTTCAAAATTTGAAGTTGGAACAGGGTAGTTGAGGAATTGAGTTGTATTGCAAATGACAAGTAAGAAGTTGCCCTCGGGAATTCCTAGGAATATATGTGTGTCATGACTTCCTCGAGTTCCCTCAAAGGAGGTGCCATGACGTGCTATTGCTATGAGGAAGTTGCCCAGTGTGGCGGAGCGTAGCGGGGAACCAAAACAAAGCAGAAAACAACAAAAGAAAACTACGCTATACATCCAGAAAGCTGTACTTGACAAGGTTTCAATCAATGTGCAGCCTTTATATACACCTATGCATTCGCATAGTACTTCGAGAAAAGAACTTAATCCGCGATTTAAAGCATTCCTTCTCGTAGGTTATGGTGCTTTGTTTTGTTTCCCGCTACGCTCCGCCACACTGGGCAACTTCCTAATAAACAAATCATTACTGTACTTATGCTCAATACTTTGTTATATTATAGCTATAATATTTTGTTATGCTTACATACACATATGTTGTAAACCATTAATGGGAGCCGGCTGATACGGCAGTGGGGCCACTAGGCCCTTTTGTATTGGTCGTTTATAAAATTCTTAAATTACTTGAAGGAGGTGTGATGACTTCCTCGAGTTCCCTCGAAGGAGGTGTGATGACTTCCTCGAGTTCCCTTGAAGGAGGTGTGATAACTTCCTCGAGTTTCCTCAAGGCGGTACCATGACGTGCTATTGTGCTTTTCTATTTCGTATTATGTGCAATTTGTATTATGTTTTCTGATGAACCATTCAATTTTATGTTCTGTATTTGTACCTTTGTTTTTAAGTTTTCTGATGGTGTATACCATTCAATTTTATATTCTGTTTTTAGCCCGCCCTTCTGCTTTGAAAAAGCTAGCCAGCGGGCTGTGTGTCTGTCTGTGTGTCTGTGTGTCTGTCTGTCTGTCTGTTCCACTAGAAGGAGATGTGCTAGGGACTTCAAATTTTCAGGGTATCTTAAGGTTCACTCCTAGAAAACGAAACGCCTACGGCAAATCCTGGCAACCAACCCTAAGGCGCTGAAAGGGGGTATCAAAGAAAAGGGGGTAGGTCAAAAAAGTCAGAAAAAAATATTTTTTTTATGAGCTCCTAAGGGGTAACTCGTCAAAGTAGAGCCCTATGGGCGAAAATTTCGTCCGTTTTGCTCTATCTTTTACCGTTTGGGCGCTAGAGGGAGTTTCTCTCACAAAAGTGGCCCAAAAATAAATTTATTTATTTCCGAAAATATTGAATGGTCTCCTAAGGGGTAACTTCTCAAAGTAGAGCCCTCTGGGCAAAAATTTCGTCCGTTTGGCTCTATCTCTAACCGTTTAGGCGCTAGGGGGTCTTGTTTGACGAAAATAAGTTAAAAATTGATGTAGTGAACAATTAAATGTAAAAGAAGGCCCAGAATCGCAAAAGAGGTAAGAAACTCCCTCCCCCAGCCCAAAAAACGTTTTCTAAGCAGAAGGGTGGGTTGTAGTCGCGGTGTTTCACCGTTACATCCCTTTCTCGTGTCTACGGAGCAAATTTTAAGGACGACGGGCTTTGCGGGCCGAAGGCCCGTTACATCACTTGATTATGTTCTACAGCAAATCGCGTGACAGAAATGGTCGGGCCGCAGGCCCGACCATCGCCGCCGGCAGGCCAAGCAGGCCCGGCCCCTGCCGAACGGAGTTGCCGGCGCAGCGAAGCGAAGCTGGCAACTTCGTTTGGCGGAAGGGCGGGCCTGCTTGTTGTACCTTAGTTTTTAAGTTTTCTGATGGTGTATACCATTAAATTTTATATTCTGTACTTGTCATGGTATTCAACATATACAACATAGTTCTGATGGTGTACTATTCTATTTTATACTTGCTAAATAAATGGTTTGCAACAAATAATTTAAAGTCCAGTGCTCACTAAAAAATCAATACAAAATCACAGGTTAATCCTACATGGCGAAAGTTTCCTCACTCCATTCATAGTACACAAAAAGTGCTGGTTTAAGATGAGAGGGGCGTTCGGCAAACGGGGTATTACGCCTGTCAGTTCTTCAAATGAGCACTTTGCTCTTATCAGTTTCAAAATTCTACTCTCAAACCAGCTTCTTAACTCATACTTACAAACACAATCGTTTCATAAAATACTAACATTTCTATCAGCTCACTTGTAACTTTTTTGTGTGGACATAGCAAAACTCTTAAGCTCTTAACAAACTACCATTAATTACTCATTTTCTTTTTGGATTGCACATTTGTTTAATCTTTAATATTGATGGCTTGTCAGCTACACATTGAACTGACACTTATCCAATCAAAAAATTCGGTCAGCATGTTCAGTCGACATTGGAGAACAGTTACACGAAACAAACTAATATTTTATCCACCTGCAATTGAGCAGGCTGATTTGGTATTAAGTGTAAATGTGTGTGGTCTTGGTATTTGAGGGTTTTTTGTGAATCAAATTGAAGCAGTTTTGTGGAAGCACAAGGCTGGGGTAGGACTGACATGATAAATCATAATCGAGTTGCAGTAAGCGCATTTTTATTTTCTACTTCCAGATTTTATCAAACTCGGCTGAATAAACAATGAGAGAAACTCCATGAAGAGTTAAATGAGAAACCAATAGCATCTAAGTAATTAAAACCAATGTGACTAGGCCACGGTTCAGAATCGATGGCAGGCGGGGTTCATGGACTTTTTAAGACTTGTTGGGTAAGTATTGCAGTTTCCACAGATGAATGGGACCCCCGGTATGAGCGCAATGCTGCTACACTGGAGGCCCACGCAATGGAAGTTTTCGCTTCCATCCAACGGCGCTCTCAGATTTCCAGGACTCTGGCCTCCTCAATGCCACGCCGCATAGAGGCACTTATCGACGCAAATGGTGACGTTACTACATACTAGGTTTCGTTTGATGGTCTTAATTCAAAAGCTGAAATTATCGTACGAATGGGTCGGGTTGGATTGGTCCGCGGCCATAGCCAGCCGCGCGAGCCTCCCAAAACACACAGATGACATACACTCACGCAACATTCTGTAAATGGGTGTCGCATGTGAGTTTTGCAGTCTCATTTTCGTACCGACTTGCACACGGAAAATTTTGTGCAAAGGCTTCCTCCTGTTTTCATCGGTCTTCCCTTACATTTTCTGGTCTTCCTTGCAATTTCTAGGTCTTCCCTAAAGTTTTCCCGGTCTTCCCTTTTATTTTTTGGTTTTCTGTCACATTTGTGGCCTATGTAAACAAAAATGTAAACAAGCTGCATGTTGATGAATATGAGAAGAATTTTAAGGAGCATCATTCTGGAAAGCAAATGCTCCTCCTCGAGAGGGTTGATACGACGCGGTGGAATTCCCGCGACTTATCTCTGTCTACAGTCATGAAAACCTTTGATGCAATTGTCGATACATTGGTCCACATTCAAGCCAATGCGCACAGAGGAAAAGGGTCTGCTGGGTAACTTTACATCTGAGAACTTTCTTCTGGCTACCCACACGTTCTTGTCCATATTCGAAGAAATAACGCTTCTGAGCAAATGTCTACAGGCTGTTCACGTTAACATGATGGCTGCACTAAACCATGTTGACAAAGTCTTAAGTCAGCTGTCTGCAATGCGTGCTGATGAGGGCTTCAACAAACTGCTACAGGAAAAAAAATGCTTTTACTAGTAAACATGATGAAATATCGTTAGCAGACCTTCCCATGCCGGTAGAAAAAAGGGTACGGCGATCCCATCGAAGATCCTGTACAAAAGTTACGAGTTGAAACATAATTTCTCTTCATCGATAACATTATACAACTAACATCAGACCAATTCGACGAAACATCAAAAGGGACATTGAAGGATCTTAGCCTTTTCACCCGTGAACTTACCAGAAGACGCAATGCCTTCTTCACAGTATATGGATAATTCGTTAACATTGAAGCTTCACGGCGGGAATACTTACAAATATTAATAGGCTTCTCTTCATACGAATCTGCTTTAAACATACGTAACACTTGCATCCTGATCCTAATGATGGCGATGGCGAGTTAAAT
>NW_026267361.1:335841-344186 GCF_000697945.3 Frankliniella occidentalis | reverse complement strand
AAAAAAAACAACAACAGGTCCCAAAAATGACGTTTTTAAAAAATATTTTTGGTATGGTTTCCAAAGGGGTAACTCATCAAAGTAGAGCCGCGTGGGCAAAATTTTTTTCCGTTTTGCTCTAGCTCAAACCGTTGAGGAGCTAGAGGGTATTTTTGACGAAAGTAAGCGAAAAATGTACAACAATGTATGCAAGGTCGAGGTGATTAGCTGTCTACGGGCCGTAGGCCCGGATCTTTGTGTACATTTCCCAACTACCCGACTCGGGTGTCAGCGGCGCAGGCCAAGGTAGATGTATGCCAGGCGCGTCGCAGCGTCACAGTGTTTCGTGAGATATCGCGAAGCCTGTTACGCGAGACGTGGTCTGGCGTACATCTACCTTGTTTTAAATCCAATTTTTGAGCTAGAATGCTCATCTTCGAACTCGATCTGTCTTTTTCTGACACAAAACGACCCTGAAAATCCCAGGTCGTTAGCTAGATTCGTTTTCGAGTTTTCGTGCGGACAGACACACAGACAGACAGACAGAAAAAGTTTTTTCCGACCAGACGGAGTAATAGGCTTCGCTAATCGCTCAGCCAAAAATACTTGTAATTTGCGCGGGAAGGAGCGCGCCGATAGCGCTTCTTGTGACAGACCTCTGAGGACTTATAGAAAACAACAAAACTGATTAAAAAATGCGATAAGAATCGTTTTGGATGCCTCAAAGGTTGTAGATTAACTCTGTATGAACAAAAAAGTTACTGTGATATTGTAGAAATTTGAATTCAAGATCCGTCCCACTGTGCGCCGCACGGGCAGTCGGCAGGCGAAAAGGGGCCCATTGGCGAAATTAACTTAGCAGCTCATCGCGGAAAGCACAAACATGGCATGGACAAAAAGCCCCGGAGGGCTGGTTGTAGATGCCATTGCGGGCGACGAGAGAAACGGAGGGAGCAACAATTGTGAACACAATTGAAAATACAATTCAAACTTTAAAACTAGCGAACAGCGAAACCACGCGCAAACGAACCGAACCGCGACAGACACACAAGAGCCGGGCCGGCCGTACCACTCCTCTCTCGCTCCGTGACTCACGTGCTGGGCGTGCCGGCGGACTGGCATCTTTGCCGCCGCCGCTTCCGCTTAGTGGCGCCACTTGTGCCGCTGTGCCGACTGAATGGCGCGCTGGAGGCGCGCGCGAATTTTTGAAACGGGGAGGATGGACAACCCGTTACAATGCAACACCACTCTTTATTAAGGAAATTTCACTTCAATGTTTACTGTTAGTATGTTAATACCGTACTATTCATTTCAGGTTCCCCCTTTAAAGATAAGAAGTACCGATACTAAGAAGCAGGTACAGCAAATGCTCGATTCAAACAATTTTTGTTTATAATTGTTGAATTTGAAAGAAATCTGATTGTGTATTCTTCATTGTTTATTGCACGGCAAGCAGAGTAATAAGAGCAAAGAGCTGACGCCCAATAAAGTATTGTTATAAAGCGGCCTTTGGAAGGGCTTACGCTTAACCAGGAGGCAGAAGGAGGTCAAGGGAAACACAAGGGTAGCGTGAAAGAGCGGTTTATTAGTATCAGAATACACTCCTCAACACCAAGACTACGCGGACCGAGAGCGGACTGCACGTCCACTCGCTAGCACGGGTAGGTAAGAACTGACGCTCGGGCCCGCCGCGCGCCGGCTCGGCGCGCAGCCGTTGCACTCGAGTCTCCCGCCGCACCGCGGAGGGGGGGGAGAGTCTCGCCTACCGGCCGCTAGGGGCAGCACTCTCGCGAGGCGGCGCTCGCCAGGTCGTTCCTGACGGCAGGGGAAGGCGCGGAGCAGAAGCCGTCTGCTTCTGCTAGTTCGTTAGTGTAAACACTACTTTCTGCGATGAAATCGCAGCTCCATAACAATACACGGGTCTCTCTCTCAAAGAAAGTCTGCGCACGGGCGTGTACAGCCCCAGTAAAGATTTACGGAGAAATGGTTCCCTCCTTCGGAGCTAGATGTATGCTGGAAAAACCCTGCTAAAACCAACATCAGAACCGCCAAGGGGAGGTTAGGGTCACAGGTGGGTGCAAGGTCTGCTGGAAGATTATCAGGTGCTGACAGTCTCGCCACAGTCCGAGCAACTGCAACTTTCTCGGCCCACCCTGGAATGCCTCAAATTAAAATCATTTCTTGAAGTCTCTCTTGCGTCTTGAGTCTTGCTACTCTGCCAACAGCTGCTTCCCGCATGATGAATCAGCTGCACTGCCGGAGGTTCAGATCGTACTGGTCTCTAGTAGAAGGGTGAGAAGCTGGGGCAAGACTCGGTCGAAGGAGGGAGCTGAAACACAATTTCATTTCCGCAGTAACTTGTTCGTGGCCAGCAGAACATCCCAGTTTACGTTTTCCCCTCTCAATTTGAGTCAAAAGCTAGACCCGTCCAGTCAAGCCATAAGATTTATTATCCCATGGTTTACCAGAATCAGAACAAAATTTGAAAAGCTGATCTCACTGCCACTGCCAATTTTCTCTCAGGCATTACAGGGGATGCTCTTGGTTGAGTACCTGACCATCAGCGACCTCGTGACTGACAACAACAGTCTTTGCCTTTCCTCGCCCAATCCGAGCACAGTCTCAGTGAAATGCCTGAGCGTGGGGCATGACAAGGAGTGAGTCTCTGATTTTAGATTAGTAACCCAGTCACTCTTTGTGATCTTGGCCCACTGCAACTATCAGACTTCACTCTGTAGTCAGGAATTTTAATAGCCCTGACCACTGTGATCTGCCAGTCAGATTCCCTTTTGTAAATAAAATTTATTTATTTTTCAACTGCAACAGTTGACTACTGCTCTGCTCATCCCCCTCCTTTGCCACAGCGTGACCAAAGTGAAAATTGAACAGTTTTCTGAGTCCATTTCCCTGGGCACCTCGCTCCAGACCCTGAAGCTAGTTGCCAGTGGTTTGCAAGTGTAAAGTGTTAGTGTTTCAGGTGTCTTTCATTTTCTCTTGCTTGCAAGTGAATTCTCCTTTTAAATTTGTTTATTCAATAAAATTTTAACTACTTAAGTTCGTGTTAGTGTCAACCTGTCTCCACCTTTCATTCGCGTTCAAGTCCTTTTAGGCACAGCGTGACAAGTACGATCAACTGTTGCGAGATTCATTTCAATTCATTTACGAGTCAAAGAAACTTCGACATTGGGAGAATGACAAGAGCTATGTTTACAAAAGCACTGATCAAATATTTTTATTAATCACTCAGTTTCAGACACCGCACACAGGGGTTCAACGCCTTACATTTGGAGTGACTTGCCGCCGCCGCTCAGAAGGTTTTGTTCCTCGGCCTCGCTGATCTCGAGCTCCAGATCCATAGGTTCAGGTTCGTCGTCCTGGTTGGGGTTCGTGCGGGTCGGCTCCATCTGCAGCTCGTTGGGGGAGACCCCGTTGCTTGCCGCCTCGAAGATGGTGGGTGCGGGGCCTGCCTCGGCCGTGATCGCCTCCCCGTTGGTGAAGGGCACCACCCCTGTCGCAGCGGGTTGAGCTGTGGGGGCAGTTGCCTGTCCTCCCCCAGCCCTCACCTCCCTGCACTCAGAGGCCCTGTGACCCTTTTTGTTGCACCTGCTGCACCTCGGCCGGTGCCGGCGAGTCCTGCTGCGTCCCGCATTGGCCTGGCTTCCAGCGTCGGCATTCGCAGCTGCAGCACCCGCAGCTGGCGGTGGTGGTGCGGCGGCGGCGGCGGCGGTTTGATTCTGGAGGGCTGCCTCCACCGCGGCCCGAACCGCAGATGCTGGGATTGGCGCCGCGGCAGGCGCTGGCTTCGGTTTCTTTGATTCAGGACTTGCCGTCGGCGTCTTGGCGCTCCTGGGTGCCACGGCGCTCCTGGGTGCCATGGGCGCGGCGGCGGGGCCGCCCGGCCCGTGGACGCTGATTTTGGCTTCGCCCGTGGGTGTCATGCCCACGGTGATGGTGAGCAGTGGTGATGGCTGCTCTGCCATCGAGCGCGGAACAGGGCGGCCCGGGGCAGACTTCTGCCCTCGGCCTTGAGGAGCCGTACCGGCCCTCTTCTTGCCGCCCTTATTCAAGCAAGTGTAGCATGTTACCACCCCGCCCTTTGGTGGACGCTGCGTGAGCTCACCGCACGAGTCACACTTGAATGAAGCGCCGCCGCTGCTGGCGTTGGGGGTCTTCCTCTTGTGGTCCCCCGGCGGCTTGCCGCCACCGCTGCTTCCACTGGCCACAGCACCTCTCACAATGACGGACTTCATCTTGCAGTAGGAGACTTCTGCGAATTCTAGCTGGTCGAGCACTTGCACTTCCACTCACTCAGAGTCTTCTGGAGACTGGGCTGGTCTGGTCTGGTCGAGCACTTCTGGTCTTAGCTGGAGCTAAGGTCTCTTGCGGCACGGTCTGATTGCGGCACGGTCTGAGTCCGGACACACGTACGTTCTGCTGCTCTCGATTCTCGTGGTAGAGTGACGCCGGGGACGGCGTCGGCTCGGCCCCAACCCTGTGCGTCGGTTGGGCCGCTTGAGCGGCAACCAATGAGGGGTCGCTTAGCCCGGCGGGCTGGGGGTGGGGGTGGGCCCGGCGGCAGTTCGTCCTGTTCCGAACCCGGTTCGTTTCGCGCCAAAGGGCGCTCGGGCGAGTTCCTGGAAGACGCGCTTCCAGCTCGCAACACAACAACCGCAGCAACGCCGGAGCGGCGCGCACGGAGGCGGCCGTCTCCTAACCTAAAAGTTCTCGCCGCGAAGCGCGACTGCGACTCATTCTCAATCCCTGACTGGTTCAGTTTCTGATTCCAGCGTGATTTCTGCGATTCTACAGCACGGTGCTGCCAGGGCATCGTGCTCTTGAGTCGCTTGGCGACCCCGACCTCCCCTGTTGTTCTTTCTGCCCTTGCAAACGAGTGCCAGGCGGTCGACATGCACGACTCGCGGGCGCCTCCCTTCGCGTCCGATCCGCATCGTGATGTCGTTGATCACTTTCGTGACCTTCCATCCCGACTCCCATGATCGCTGGAGCTTGGTGTTGATCCCGCGCTTCCTGATCGGGTTGTAAAACCACACCTTATCTCCCCGCTCTAGAGGCGTAATCCGCGCATGTTTGTCGTACCTCCGCTTCATTGCGGCGGAGGCAGACATCATGTTGCCGTGTGCCTCGCGGTGTAAGTCTCGGAGCACGTCCCTTAACTGGGATGGGTACCCTTCCAAACTTTCCTCGCTGACGGGGGGAGGCGGTCCGGTATACAGATCCGCGGGGAGAACCAACCTGCGGCCGTACATTAGCTCAGCGGGGCTGTATTTGTGCGACGTGTGCGCGGCGGCTCGGTAGCTGAGGAGCACGAGCGGAACGAAGTCAGGCCAGTCTCTCTGTCTCATGTCAATGAACTTTGAGAGACCGTTCTTAATCGTCCTTATGACCCGCTCGGCGCGCCCATTGGCTTGCGGCCTTCCCGGTGTGCACCGCACGCGCTCAATGCCAAAAATTTTTAGCACTTCCTGCAGCAGCTCGGCCTCAAAAGCTCGACCCTGGTCGGTCCGCAGGACTCTGCAGGCCCCGTACCTTGACCAGAGCTGGACCATGCCGCGTGCCACCTCGTCCGCCGTGCACCCGCGCATCATGATCACCTCGGGGAACGACGTGAGCGCCTCCACGCAGACGAGGGCGTACTTGTAGCCCTCTCGCGAAGTGGGATAGGGGCCAGCGATATCGGCGTGCCAACGCCCGAACAGCCGGCCCTCTTGCCACACCTTAAGCGGCGCACGCGTGCGACGGCCCGGGCCGTTCCTCTCCCGGCACCTCTCGCACCTGTCGCAGTGATCCTGCAAGTCGCGGTGGTAGTTGGGCCAGTAGTAGCGCTTCATGAGCAGGGAGAGCGTTTTCGTTCTGCCTTGGTGCGAGCCCGAGCCCGGCGCGTCGTGGTAGAGCGTCAGGATCTCCCCCACCTTCTCCCGCGGCACGACCAGCTGATGGATGTCGCGCTCCGCGACGCCCGCGGCGTCCTCGTACTTGCGGCACAGCAGCCCGTCCTCGTTCAGCACGAGCGAGTCGTACTGCAGGAAGAGCGCGTGCGTGACGTCACTCATCTGCACGGCCTGCTCCAGGGTGGGCTTGACGCCGGCCTGCACGGCCGCGAGTATCGGACTGATGTCGGGGTCAGCGTGCTGCCCGCGCATCCAGTCGCGCGTGTCAAAGCCAGGGGCGGGGCCCAGCTCCATGGCGCGCACCTCCGCGTCCTCCCCGCGAGCCCCGCTGTCGTCCGCGCGCGTGTCCAGCTCCTCGACGCGTGTGCACTTGTTGCAGTCATCGCCGCACGGCCGCACCGGATAACGCGACAGAGCGTCTGCGTTCGCCAGGTCAGCTGGTTTCGTGTACACGATTTCGAAATCGTAGGCGGACAGCTTCTCTATCCACCTAGCGAGCCGAGCTTGCGGCGCCTTCAGCGAGCGGAGCCAGACAAGGGGGCGATGATCACTCCTAACCGTGAAGGACGTGCCCGCCACGTAGGGGTGGAAGGTCTCCACCGCCGTGAGCACCGCGAGCAGCTCGCGCTGGGTCACGCAGTAGTTGCGCTCCGCGGGCTTGAGCAGGCGGGTGTGGTACTGGAGCGTGCGCTCCACCTCACCCTGCAGCTGGCTCAGCACACAGCCGACCGAGACCGCAGAGGCATCACAGCTGATAAACAGACGGCCCCCGTCGGGGTCCATGAGCCCCAGCACCGGGGCCGTTGTCAGCGCCCGCTTCAATGCGTCGAATGCGCTCTGCGCCTCGTCACACCACTCTATCCGTGCCCTTTTGGGCCCAGCGGTGAGGCGGTGGAGAGGTGCAGCTAGCTCCGCGAAGTTCGGCACGAACTTCGCATAGAACTGGCATAGGCCGAGATAGCCTTTCAGTTCCGTTACATTGTGAGGCCGGGGCCAGTTCACCACTTTGGCCACTTTCTCCTCATCTGTCTGGATCCCTGCGGGTGTCCAGACATGACCCAGGACGTGCAATTTTTGGGTAACGAGGTTACACTTCGAGGGCTTTGCTTTTAGATTAGCTTGTCTGAAGCGCATGAAGATTTTCTTCATTACGCCCAGGATTTCCTCAAAGTCCGTTCCGCCAAAGATCACATCATCCATCATGGGGATGAGGTTGATGGGGGCGAGCACAAGTTCCAGTAAGTGCTGAAATCTAGCGGGGCCCCCCGCCGCACCGAACAACAGGGTGTTGAACTCTATGTGCCCCACCCCTGGAACGCTACAGGCAGTTTTCTTCCTGTCGCGGGGGTGGATTACCATCGAGTGGAAACCCCAGATGAGATCGATGCAGCCTCCGTATTTCTTTCCTTGCAGAGTCTCAAGGATAGCTGAGACGCGGGGGAGGGGGTACTGGGGCACGCTCGTGACCCTGTTTACACCCCTCAGGTCCACGCAGCATCGGATGGACCCGTCCTTCTTCCTCACCACCACCATGGGCGAGTTCCACTCCGACGTCGAGTAGCGGACAATCCCGTGCCTCAAGTAACCGCGAAAAATCTCTTTCACTTCTTTGCGGTAATGGACCGGCACGGGCCTAACCGCCTCTCGGACAGGAGCATGTCCCTTTGTGTCTATTTCAAAATAGACCCAGTCACAGTTACCCATTTCTCCATCTAGGGAAAAGCAGTCGGAATATTCCCGGACAAGCGCGGCAACTCTAGCTCTTTCCTCGTCGCTGATGCCCTCGCATCGGTCCACCACCGCCTGCAGATCAGCTGGCAGTGGCGTGCCATCCGGCAGTGTCGACCGCGGGGGTACCTCGACCAGCTCGGGAGTATACGGGTAGCTACCCGTTTTGCCCGCCTGCTCCGGTTCTCCACTTTGCTCCAGTTTTCCCCCCAGGACCTCGGCTATGAACGTGTGCGCGTCCACGTCCAGGTGCTGCAGCACGAGCTCGGCTACCACCGCACCCTTCGGTACAACGCTGTCACGCTCCCCCACGTTCAGCAGCTGAACACTTGGTCTGGCCGGGTCGCAAAAATCTGACGCAACGAGCACAGTGTCCTGCATCCTCGTCTTCTCGGGCGGCAATATCTGGGCGCGGTACACAGCGTGTTCCGCGCCTTCATCCGAGTGGGGCCTCTTCCGACTCAAGGTCGGGCCTACAGGTTCGTTGCCAGACACCTGTCCATTTCCCTCGTTGGGAGAGCCACACGGGGACCCTCGTGCTATACTCTCACTGCGCGTGCCTGCAGTCCCGGCGGCACATATTGGGGAGGTGTCCAGCTCCCGGGGGTCGCGCGACACGCAGCCCGGGAGCCGCCGCTCTAGGGGGAAGGGGCAACGCCGGCCCAGACCCCCTTGCACCTTATCTGGGGGATAACCTTCCGACTCCACGTGCATGCTCTTACTGACGGG
>NW_026267361.1:333818-335056 GCF_000697945.3 Frankliniella occidentalis | reverse complement strand
TGAAAAATTGTGAAGGAAGTAATCCTCAAACCACACATTTGGCGTCAAACAACACCCACCTTTGGGCTCAAAGGTCCCTAGATTGTCTACTATAACTAAAACGTCGCTTTTGACATAACAATCTGTCAGAATTGCTGCGAAGGCCTAGCTATACGTGCGCCAGACGCGTCGCAGCGTAACAGTGTGTCGTGAGATATCGCGAAGCCTGTTACGCGGGACGTGGTCTGGCGCACATGTGGCTAGTGCTAAGTTCTTATTGGCCGAGCGATTAGCAAGGCGTATTACTCCACTGACCGAAAGAGCTTCATTCTGTTTGTGTGTTTCTTTGACTGTCAGCACGATAATAGACCATTCCGGTAAAGTCGAAATGCAGAAGAATACAGGGAACAAGAAAACGGAAGTCCCATGTAAAAGCATAGTAATCTCCGTGTTCTTCTTCCTCCCATTCTTCTGCATTTTAGCTTTACCGGAATGCTGAATTCGAGAAGGAATTAAGATAGCGATCGGGGAATTTCAGGGTCGTATCGTATCATAAAAAGAGACATTGAGTTTGAAGATGAGCGTTCTGGCTCAAAAATTGACTTTTAAAAAAAATCAAAAACCACAGGTCTCAAACTACTTTTTAGTTCTTTTAACATTGTAGGGAATGGGGTTTTCCAATGGAGCGCGAAGCGGATGCAAGAAGAACAAAAACGAAAGGTGGGAAGGCGCCCGCTCTCCTCCCCGGGCGCCCGGCGAATGGCCCAGTGGTGGGGGGTCGGCCGGCAGCTGACAGTTCTGATCTGACTCTGGCATAGTGATTATCAGTGTGACAGTGCGATTAGTGTTTGTGCGAGTGAAACATGGAAGTTTTCGTGGTGCGTCACCCCTACTATCGCTGACGGTTTGACAACGGCTTGCTGAACCCAGGAGAGCGAAAACGCCCTAGGAAATTGGTAAGTATTGCATCGGGTTGATGGCCTTGGTGGAGACCTAACGGTGCCAACCAAGCCAAGGCCAGGGACGACGGATACCTAACGGTGCCAACAAAGTCGTCCTCAAGAAAGTTCGTTTTAGCCATCCTGCAGCATGGTCTACATGTCCGTCTACCTTTGTCGCAGAGGTTCTGTTTCCCTGTGTGAGTCTTCTGAATCTGCATCTCTTCATCAAGATGGTGAAGAAGTTCGTGAAGCCACCGGGAACCCCAGCTGGTTACGTCCCAACGTCGACCTCCAGTCGAGGTGGATCGTCTGGAGAGA
>NW_026267361.1:332125-333193 GCF_000697945.3 Frankliniella occidentalis | reverse complement strand
AAAACCGTTCCTGTGCCCGTTGGAGGGTTGCAAAAAACAGTGTAGGGACAACCACAATTTAGAACGCCACGTGCGCACCCACACAGGCGAAAAGCCTTTTTCATGTTCTGAATGCGGCAGGGACTTCCAAAAAGAGCACCATTTGAAGAGGCACAAGCGGACTCATAAACCTTAGTAATAACCAGTTTTGGGGCCGCTTAAAATTAAATCTAGGGACCCTTCAGCCCAAAAGAGGGTGTGGTTCGACCCGTAACGTGTAGTCTAAGTATTACTCCCTTTACAATTCTGTGACATGATGCCTTTTTCACGATTTCGTAGACCATTTTGTCTTTTCCACGTTGTTTTCGCCAAGAAATGCCCAATAGCGCCGAAACGGTGCAAGATAGAGCAAAACGGACGGAATTTTCGCCCATAGAACTCTACTTTTACGAGTTACCCCTTAGTAGCCCGTAAAAAAAATATTTGAAAAAAATAAATATTTGCAACCTTTGGTTTTTGATTTTTAAAAAGTGCAATTTTTGAGCTAGAAGGCTCATCTTCGAACTCGATCTGTCTTTTCATGATACAAAACGACCCTGAAATTCCCAGATCGCTCTCTCAATTCTTTCTCGAGTTATCGTGCGGACAGACAAACAGACAGACAGACAGACAGACAAACAGAATGAAACTTTTCCGGTCAGTGGAGTAATGGGCTTCGCTTATCACTCAGCCAAAAAAGGAAAAGAAAGGAGGAAAGGAACAAAAGCTAAGTACCATAACCTAGAGAAGGTTCATAAGTTGTGTGATAGGTTTAGTTTCATGGACTAGCTATCTGTACGCCAGACCACGTCTCGCGTAACAGGCTTCGCGATATCTCACGAAACACTGTTACGCTGAGACGCGCCTGGCGCACATATAGCTAGGCCTGCGGCGCTGACACCCGAGACGAGTCGATAGGAGTGTATACACAATTTTTTGATACAAAGCTCTTTTTACGGTTTAATAGACCATATAGTCATTTTCACCACATTTTTGTCCAGAGGTGCCCCCTAGCTCCCAAACAGTACAAGATAGAGCAAAACGGACGAA
>NW_026267361.1:329955-332075 GCF_000697945.3 Frankliniella occidentalis | reverse complement strand
ATTTGCGGTTTTTGATTTTTTTTAAAGTCAATTTTTGAGCTAGAATGCTCATCTTCGAACTCGATCTGTCTTTTTGTGATACAAAACGAACCTGAAATTCCCAGATCGCTTTATCAATTCTTTCTCGAGTTATTGTGCGGACAGACGGACAGACAGACAAACAGAATGAAACTTTTCCGGTCAGTGCAGTAATGGGCTTCGCTAATCGCTCAGCCAATTAAATCGTAAAAAAGGCTTCATATTGAAAAATTGTGAAGGAAGTAATCCGCAAACCACACATTTGGCGTCGAACAACACCCACCTTTGAGCTCAAAGGTCCCTAGATTGTTGGCTGAGCGATTAGCGAAGCCTGTTACTCCACTGATGATCAGAAAGTTTCGCGTCTGTTTGTCTGTCTGTGTGTTTGTCTGTACGCACGATAACTCGAGAACGAATTGAGCTAGCGACCTGGGATTTTCAGGGTCGTTTTGTGTCATAAAAAGACAGATCAAGTTCGAAGAAGAGCATTCTAGCTCAAAAATTGGATTTTTAAAAAATCGAAAACCACAGGTCCCCAAATGACGTTTTTTAAAAATATTTGTTTAATGTTTTCTAAGGGGTAACTCATCAAAGTAGAGCCCAACGGGCGAAAATTTTATCCGTTTGGCTCTATCTCTAACCGTTGAGGCGCCAGAGGTAGTTTTTGATAAAAATAAGCGAATAGATGTGCAAGCGATCCTGCATACTACGTCGAAGCGACGGGAAGTTGACGGGCCGGAGGCCCGTATCTTTGAGTATTTTTTTGCACTACCCGACTCGGGTGTCAGCGCCGCAGGCCTAGGTAGATGTATGCCAGGCGCGTCGCAGCGTTACAGTGATTCGTGATATATCGCGAAGCCTGTTACGCGAGACGTGGGCTGGCGTACATCTACCTAGTCTACTATAACTAAAACGTCGCTTTTGACATAACAATCTGTCAGAATTGCTGCGCAGGCCTAGCTACAAGGTAGATGTACGCCAGACCACGTCTCGCGTAACAGGCTTCGCGATACCTCACGAAACACTGTTACGCTGCGACGCGCCTGGCATACATCTACCTTGGCCTGCGGCGCTGACACCTGAGTCAGGTAGTGCAAAAATGTGCACAAAGATACGGGCCTCTGGTCCGTCAACCGACTTTTCAAGCGGGGTTGCACATTTTTTCGCTTATTTTCGTCAAAAACACCCTCTTGCGCCTCAACGGTTTGAGCTAGAGAAAAAACGTCATTATTGGGACCTGTTGTTTTCGATTTTTAAAAAATCCAACTTTTGAGCTAGAATGCTCATCTTCGAACTCGATCTGTCTTTTTATAACACAAAACGACCCTGAAATTCCCAGATCGCTCTCTCAATTCATTCTCGAGTTATCGTGCGGACAGACATACAAACAAACAAACAGAATGAAACTTTTCCGGCCAGTGGAGTAATGGGCTTCGCTAATCGCTCAGCCAAAAATGAGGGTACCGCTAGATTCGTCTTGATGTGTACTATCCATTTCAGGTGTCGGATGAATTTGTACCGGCAGCATTGGGGCCTAAATGGCTAAAAACCCCAAAAAAGAGTAATTTTGTGAAAAACCGCTGCCAACAATCGAATCTTGTCGGTTAAAATTGGAATGAGGGTACCACTGGATTCGTCTTGATAAATACTATCCATTTCAGGTGTCGGATGAATTTTAACCGGCAGCATTGGGGCCAAAATGGCTAATAAGCCCCCCATAAGAGTAATTTGGTGAAAAACCGCTGCCAACAACCGAATCTTGTCGGTAAAAATTGAAATTAGGGTACCACTGGATTCGTCTTGATGAATACTATCCATTTCAGGTGTCGGATGAATTTTAACCGGCAGCATTTGGGCCTAAACGGCTCATAAACCCCTAAAATCCAGCGGTACCCTCATTTTTATTTTTTAAGCCTTTTTTTAGCCCGCCCTTCTGCTTTGAAAAAGCTATCCAGCGGGCTTATGCAAACGACCTCGTGTCTGTCTGTCTGTCTGTCTGTGTGTCTGTGTGTCTGTCTGTCTGTTCCACTAGAAGGAGATGTGCTAGAGACTTGAAATTTTCAGGGTATCTTAAGGTCCACTCCTAGAGAACGAAACGCCTA
>NW_026267361.1:322367-323005 GCF_000697945.3 Frankliniella occidentalis | reverse complement strand
AGGCCAAGCAGGCCCGGCCCCTGCCGAACGGAGTTGACGGCGCAGCGAAGCGAAGCTGGCAACTTCGTTTGGCGGAAGGGCGGGCCTGCTTGTTATTCAATAAACAGATCACGAGTTATTCAAATTCACAAGAACAGGGATCACGAGTCTGTCAAAATCACAAAAACAGAGATCACGAGCCAATCACAATTAAGCCGGGTCAATCAGATGAAAGCTAAGCTAAGCTAGTCAATCAGGTAAAACAAGAAGCAAATCATGACAAATAAAACAAGGTAGATGTGCGCCAGACCACGTCTCGCGTAACAGGCTTCGCGATATCTCACGAAACACTGTTACGCTGCGACGCGCCTGGCATACATCTACCTAGGCCTGCGGCACTGACACCCCAGTCGGGAAGCGCAAAAAAGTACACGAAGATACAGGCCTTCGGCCCGTCAACTTCCCGTCACTTCGACTAAGAATGCAGGGTTGAATATTTTTTCGCTTATTTTCGTCAAAAACTCCCTGTGGCGCCTGAACGGTTAGAGATAGAGCCAAACGGACGAAATTTTCGCCCATAGGGCTCTACTTTGATGCGTTTCCCCTTATGGGACAGTACACCAAAAGTGCTCAATGTAACCCCTCAAAAAATCCAAAAA
>NW_026267361.1:318234-321473 GCF_000697945.3 Frankliniella occidentalis | reverse complement strand
GATGGCGAATGACCGTTGGTGGGACTGCCGCCAAAGCGCAGCGTCCTCCATGGAAAGAGGGGAAAAGGTAGGAGTGGGGGTGACCCACTGCGCATGACCGGTGCGCGCGGCCGAGTATGAGAATAAAAGAGGAACGCCGCCAGAACACTCTGAGCAGGCGGAGACTGAGCACGGCTAGAAGAACAGCACTAGCCGAGAAATCAAGTTCTAAACCAAGGAATTGGATAAAGAACCAGAATAATTAAACACGTCAAGACTCAAGACAACACTGGAATCAAAAGAATCACCAATCAACGCAGGCAGAGGAAGATCAACGCTGAATTAGATACGCGGAGCATCTCTATTTTTACAGTTAATAATTCTTAACCTTCCAGAGGTTAATAAGAAATGTGGTAGTTTTCAAAAATCAAAGGTGTCACGTAGATATAGGTCTAGTCAGTCGTGTAGGAGACACCTAGGGCAATGTAATTACAACCCAAGGCAAAGGTTTAAGTGGTCAACAAATACTGTTCCAGGATTATTTGTGTGTTTCAGGTACACTGGTTCAGGTACACCTTTCTCCCACAGCAAGTTCACATCAAGATTAATTTGAATTTAAAAGGCATGGAACTCCGTGGTTGATCTCCTGAATGGATTTTTAAACTACTATTGATAGCAAGTTGATAGTGGTCCGGCAAGGAATCATACTAATGCATTGCTACATGCTAGAAGGGAAGTCAATTTCTTTTTGTTTGCACACCGAGCCAGACTAGTAGGTTTGAATAAGCCGTAGGTTTGGAAAAGTGGAAGTTCACAGGTTTAATTACGTTGAAATTATTTAGAATTTGTTCATTTATTTATCAACAATGTTTAAAAATAGAGTCAGTTTAATCAATTTGTACGTTAACGTCCAAGGGTGCCGGACATCTCGCCCTAGCTAACTCGCCCCAGGTGGTCCAAGTGTATTGTATGGAGTTCAAGGCGAAGCTCTAGCGATTGTTAAATTTTCTCAACATTTTTAGGGAAGGGTTCTAAAAGAAGGGAGTAGTGCAGTATTATGGTAACATTAACCTAACCAGGTTACAGCAGAATACCCTCAGTCACGGCTACTAGTGATCACTATGGAGGCGACACCTACACTCAGACCCCTGAACCATTTAATTGTTTTACGATTACCTTGTTCTTCTTGTTGTTATGCCAAACACTGAATAAATAGAGACGCGAGCCTTTGACTCGTCACCATTTACCACTCATGAGTTCTGCTGTTCACATGATCTTGGCTCTCCCGTAACCCCCAGTACTACATTATGTTTCATCAAGTCTCCGTATAGCATTTTCAAGATATCAAATATTTAATCTAATTTGTGTTTTTTAATCGCAATAACTAGTAACAGGAATCTTTTTTTGTTTTCATTTTGGATTAAGACTAATATCTCAAATTAAATCTTAAATCTTATTCAATTTTAGACAGTAAATTTAAACATAACTGGGAAAGAAAAGGAAGCATGTTGCCAAATTGCCAGTAATTTGAACCCTGCAACAAGAACGATGTGGAGTATGTAGAACTGAACTGAAGTTAATTATCAATTTTTAATTTAATACTCACTCTCATGTAGTGCCAAATACATCCCCAAACAACGAGAGCTCTTCCACGGCCACGATACGCCTTTTTCCAGCCTGCCCTCTCTCCATCCTCCCTGTCTGTGATGACCTCATGCACGCCAAGGCCAAGCTCCCTCAACTTTGCAAATGCTGCTTTGTATGCTTCTGTTGTCTTTCATTACATTACAACAAAAGCAATAGCCAGTGTCTGCAAGAAAAACAAACCAATAAGACCATAATTAAAAACTTTAAATTGCTTCTCTAGCCGTACACTGTTACTAAAATCTGTCTTAACAGGAGTGGCAGTGAAGAAAACATTACCAAAGTTATCTGGAAATACCAAATAGTGGCTGAGAGTGAACCTTTGAGAAGTCATGTTTAATTGCCAGTGTTTTGTAGTAGGAAATTTAATTGTACTTACAGTTCCAAAGGCCAGTACAGATAAAATGAGAACCTGCATGGCTACCATAAGTCGTGGTGTCACTTTGAATGTTGGATCAGTTGCCACAATCGTGTCCCGCTGCCCGCTTCACAATATCCAAGCATCTTTTTGATGCGAACACCAAGTAGGGGCCGTTCATAGACTACGTAGTTCATTTTGGGGGGAGGGGGGTTCTGCCTTGCACTACGGTCGGTCACGGAGGGGGTGAGGGGGGGTTGGCGCTGGTCACGTAGTTTTCATCAAATTCCCGTTTTGCACCACCAAAACACAGCGCCGTTTCCTATAACTCGTTCAAGTGCTCCCATTTCGACTAAAAGTTTGTCCGTTTGGGAGCTAGAGTGGGTTTTCGACGAAAATACGGTAAAAATAACGCTGTACGTAAAGACGTACAAGGAGGCGCCAAATCAGAAAATAACAGAGGATGTACTTCTAAACAGCACATTCTAAATGGACAATTGTCTTCGGATTCACCGTATCTTCAAAATTTCTGAAGCTTTTCCAGTTTCGCTGTTGTTCCTGTCCCTAAAACAAAAACAAATGGTAAAAAAATTTGCAGACGAAAATAAGCAATTGAAATTCTTTCCTTCCCTATTTGTTGATGTAATACATATCTCGCATTTCAATTAGAAAAGTCATAAACCGTCGTTTCCTAGCTTTTGCGCTATTTTTCAGGCGGAAATGGGCAAAATATGATTGGCTGAGTGATTAGCGAAGCCCATAACTCCACTGACCCGAAAAGTTTCATTCTGTTTGTCTGTTTGTTTGTTTGTCTGTTTGTCTGTCTGTCCGCACGATAACTCGAGAAGGAATTGAGATAGCGATCTGGGAATTTAAGGGTCGTTTTGTACCATAAAAAGACAGATCGAGTTCGAAGATGAGCATTGTAGCTCAAAAATTGGCTTTAAAAAAAATGAAAACTACAGGTCGCAAAATGTTTTTTTATCCAATTTTTTTTTTATGGGTTCCTAGGGGGTTACTTGTCAAAGTAGAGCCCTTTGGGCGAAAATTTCGTCCGTTTGGCCTAGAAAGGATAGCTTAAATGGAGTACGTACTGCAGCGCCCGTGACCCCCCTCCTCAGAGTGCTTGGCACGCTCTGCAGGCTCTACTATGGGGCCGATTGCAGAAAATTTGGTATCGACGGACTCGGAAAGGTGTGAGGATGGGTTAGTTGACGACAGAATTGTACAAAACTCACCGGGGTGGGGCGTAGAGGGG
>NW_026267361.1:311251-314839 GCF_000697945.3 Frankliniella occidentalis | reverse complement strand
CCCTCCCCCCTCATGACACAGGGCCTAAATACCCGGTTTTGGGTTATGTCGCTCGGGTACGAGTACCGTTCATCGGGGGCGATTACCGATTGCGGGGAAATGTAGCGGGGCCATAGGCCTATCGAACCCCCCATGCCGAGTTGTTAACGTTTTCCTGCATCACGCCGAAAAGGCGAGCAGACGTGCCAGAGTGGCGGTCTGCGCGTTTGAGCGGAGCGCGCCAAACAATAGCGCCGGCTGGGCGGGAAGCTGTATAGTGCACTCACCGCAGCGTGAACCTTCCGCTCACCGCACTAAGGCCTGATCTCTGCGTGCGAGAGAGAGATGGACCGCGCGCGCATGTGCTACCGACTATTAAAGTAGGCAAGGCACTAAGGCTTGGTCAGGTGCGGGCCAGGTCCACCAGCATCCAGCATACGCTATGGGTGAGGAGCGCGGCAAACGCACTGTACAGCTTCCCGCCGCGCCCCGCTCAAACGCGGTGACCGCTTCTGTCGCACTTCTGCTCGCCTTTTTGCAGGAAAACGTTAAGAACTCAGCATGGGGGGTTTGATAAGCGTATGGCTCCGCTACATTTCCGCGGAATCGGCAATCGTCCCCGATCAAGGGTACTCATACGCGAGCGACATAACCCAAAACCGGGTATTTAGGCCCTGTGTCCTGAGGGGGTAGAGGTAGGGGTGCGGCACCACGTCCGATGGTGAGTACATACCCTAGGTAGTCATCACACACCAGGTCGTCCTCACCTGCCGCGCGGCCCTCGCCCGGCGGCCCCGTGAACATGGTACCCGTGAAGCGCGCGAAGTTGGACAAGAAACTTTGGCAACGATCCGCCTATGGTTCCGCTTGTCGCACAGGGGTCTGTGCGTGCTCCTTGTGATCGGAAGAACCTCTACTTTCATTTGAGACGCGAACTGGCATGTCGATTTTTTTTTGGGACAGCCTACCTAGCATACATCTACCTAGGCCTACAGACAGACAGACACGAAACTTTTTGATCATCAGTGGAGTAATAGGCTTCGCTATCGCTCAGCCAACAAGCAAAGGAAAATGGACTAAATGAGGCTCTCATAAGAGAGTTCCCTTTTTTCAAATACCATAGCAACAAGATCAACAACTGCTGTTGACTGTTCCAGGTTCTTAAGAAACGAAACGTAAGTAAATGTTTCTAAAATGTTTTAGAAAAAAGAAGAATAGATAAAGCAAACGTTAATTGGCTGAGCGATAGCGAAGCCTAGTACTCCACTGATGATCAAAAAGTTTCGTGTCTGTCTGTCTGTGTGTCTGTCTGTGTGTCTGTCTGTGTGTCTGTGCACGATAACTCGAGAACGGGTTGAGCTAGGTACCTAAAATTTTAGCGTAGCTTTGTAGCATAAAAAGCAAGAACTGTATTGATTTTGAGCCCTCTAGCTTAAAAATTGACCTGTCAAAAAAATCAAAAACGAAAACCCCAAAATATTTCTTTTAATTTTTTATTTTTTTAACATTATTCCGAGTCGTAACTCGTTTAAGTAGAGCCCGTAGGGCCAAAATTTTGTCCGTTTGGCTCTATCTCTAACCGTTAACTCGCCAGAGGGCGATATTCACACGAAAACGACCCCAAACCATTTTAATATTGTTTCTCAGATATTTGACTGTCTCTGGTGGGGCAACTCGTCAAAATAAAATCCTGGGGGTAAAATTTGTGTCTTTTGGAGCCAAAGGCCTATCTACAACTCTGCCTTTTGTCCGACTCGGGTGTCAGCGCCGCAGGCCTAGGTAGATGTATGCCAGGCGCGTCGCAGCGTTTCGTGAGGTATCGCGAAGCCTGTTACGCGAGACGTGGTCTGGCGTACATCTACCCAATTATCTTTCTAAATTAATGAATCTAGTAATTTTTTACTCCTTGTTGCTCTACAGGTAGAAAGAAGAGTTATGTTGAGACCTTCCTTCGATCGAAAGCAACATTACCGTGGTGATCTTGAAGTAAGATGCGCCCAAGTGATTTTGGAGGACTTAGAAAAAAAAGGAAAAACCCAGCATCAATAAAAAGATTTTATTGTTTGGCAGCAACAAGCATCATAGCAGATTTGCAACATGTTAATTGGGGGAATTCCCACAAAAAATTTTCACTTGGTTATAGTACAAAAGAAAATTACCTGTCTCTACACATATTAGAGTGTGAAGGAGACTGGGCTCCAATAGATCTAGATGTTCTGTCTGTTATTATTGAATGGGATGTCATTGAATCAGAATATAAGCTGAACCAGTTTTTGAAGAATCTCACCAGAAAACCAAGGACTCTAGTGCTTGAAACGTGGCGTGAAGATTTCCTCATTACAATCGATGACTAATACTATCGGCAGATATTTGGAAAACAGTACATAGGAATGTTTATACTGAACGTTTTAAAGAGGAAATGGTAGTCCACAGTTTGGTCCTTTCAACGAGCGAATGTCCACGTGTGAGACATAACAGCGAAAGTCCAAAAAACCCTGTGGACTTTCGCTGTTATGTCAGCCCAGACCAGGACTTCCGCTGTTATGCTTTGCTAAACCATGGACATTCGCTGTTTTACACTGCTCTCATGTGGACTTTCGTTGTTTTAGCCCTGAACTAGTGCTATTATAGTCTCTTTTATCAACTTTTACAATAATATATTGATGTCATCTGTTTGCTGATAATTTTTGCTTCCCATGTGTGCCAAGCAGATTTGGTTACCACTAGAATTCTTCAATCTGGAATGTTTTAAGTGTCTCCTGTAAAAGAAGGGTTGGTGGACTTACGCGCTTATGTTGGCTCATCAGTGACTTAAATATCACACTCACACGAAAAATCACACTACTTTCCATTCGTAAGACTGAGGACAGTTACAATTGCACAAATCGCATCATCCATGAACTTTACAACTGCACTTTCCCTTGCATGCGGTTTGCATTTGCAGAACGTCAGAGAAATTTTCCATCTCAGCCCGACGAATGTGGAGGTCGAGACAATCCTGAGTGGGCGGTATCTCGTCGAGTGTCTTGCTTGACGTGGAGAACATGGCTCTTCTCTGCAGACGTCTATATTCCTGTACTTTTTAGACCTAATTTGCGAAACAAAAAACATTTAGATGCGAAACAAAATACATCATAGATGTAAAAATAGCGTTAAAAAGAGACTTACGGACTACATCGCCACCACAAAATCTGACAATACAGGACAATTTATTACCATTTCATTTGAGTCCAAAAGAGCTTGGACAGCATCTGGTTGTAGATCAAGGGCCTTCCACGCATTCCACTTTCCGACGTAGAAAAACGCTTCCACGTTTTCGCACCCAGTAAATGCATGAAGCAGGTAAAGCTTTAAGGTGGGAAATACCCATTGAACCTTAGAATTTAACATGTTCTTACTTATCTTCAAAAAAAATTAATAATGACAAAATTTTGCCCAAGTGAGGTTTCCCTTCACTAGTTCAACTATCAGACAATTTATAAAACATTGAAGAGACCCATAAAATCATTGGAAACTGTTTGGATTTGAAGGGTTTTGGCTTCTGGGACATTTTTACTTCAACATCTTGCGCGCAACTTTTCTCCGGAACTATTTGAGTTAAAAACCTGG
>NW_026267361.1:309031-310646 GCF_000697945.3 Frankliniella occidentalis | reverse complement strand
TGATACCTTAAAAACCTTTTGACTAAACGTAAAGAATATATAAGTAAATTTAAGGTGTCAGCTAGCTTTTACTCTCGAAACGGCAAGAGAATCAAACGGAGACCAGAAAACAATTTCTTTAGCGCTGGCGGAACCGTGTCCGAGTGCCTGAGTGTCGCTTCAGGCCCCTTCCCCTACCCTGCTTAACAATACTAGGCTCCTCGTCCCCCTCCCTGCACAACAATACTATCCGACTGTGCCCCCTGTGCCACGGGGGCCCACTCAAATAGGAGGCCGTGGAGCGTCGATGTTTTTGTTTTTGAGATTGTTGTGACGTAGGACCCACCGATGCGGGTAGGGCCACACTAACAATGACAAATCCATGGACGCCGCTTGGGCCAAATAAATCAGTCAAACAAGGACATTTTGGAGCACAATCACCTTAGAAACTATTGCAACTCAAAAATATCAGTATTTAGGTGCGTATTGTAAAGGAAGTCGCTACCCCTCTCTCCCCCTACCCGTCCATCCCCCGCGATCCGACTCTCGTACGCGTGCGCTCCCGGTCACCTATAGGTCGTGGCGGCCGCCGTCCAGGCAGACAGTGTGGAGAGGATGTACCCCCCGGGTAAGCGCCCTCGCATAAGCCAGGTAGCCGTGGTCGCCTCCAGCTCTAGCGCGGCCACCACCTCTGCGGCGTCCGGGGACGCCCATGTCACCGCGATGCTGAGCGACGCCGACGCTGCCAAGGCCGCTAAACTGCTCGACAGTCTTGCGCACGGCACGCGGTCGTCGTTGGGCCTCGTCCTTCTCTCAGTGCACGGGGAGGAGGGAGAGAGTCGCCGACGGCCGTGTTCGGGCGTCACAGGTCGTCATGCCCACCGCTCGTTACCGGGGGCCGTTATGCCCGGGACCTCTATGCCCGGAGTCTTCGGGCTCGGAGCCGGCGCGCTCGGGGCCGGCGCGCTCGGGGTCGGCGTGCCCGGAGCCTCTGTGCTCGGGGCCGGCGTGCCCGGGGCTCCCATGCCCGGGGCCCTCGTGCCCGGGGCCGGCGTGCCCGGAGTCAGGAGACTCGGGGCTGCCACGCCCGGGACTGCTGCCACGCCCGGTTCCTGACATCAGCGGGTCCCCCAGCGCCTCGGTCATCGGTCGAGCGCGTCCAGCTCTACGCGCGCCACCACCAGCCGGACCATCATGAGCGTGAGCGCGGCATGTGCTGTGCCGCCACCCCTTTCGACTGTCCCACCAGGTCCCAAAGGCACTGAGGGCCATGAGAGCTGATCCTGCTCTACAAGTCCTGGTTCCTGTCCGTCTCCGAGCTCCCCAACCTCCTGTCCTGGTCCTGTGCCCTGTTCTGGTTCCCGGACATCATCGGCCACCTCGAGCTTCTCATGGGAGAGGGTAGGACGTGGATAATGTTGGCCAACCCAACATTTGTTGGCCAACCCAACAAAAAAAAGAAAAAGTTGGCCATCAAAATAAAGATACGCTTAAAAATAAAAATGAGGGTACCACTAGATTCGTCTGGATGAGTACTATGTATTTCTGGTGTCGGATGAATTTTTACCGGCAGCATTGGGGCCTAAATGGCGAACAAACCCCCGGAAAGGTGAAAGTTGGTGAAAAACCGCTGCCA
>NW_026267361.1:281628-304786 GCF_000697945.3 Frankliniella occidentalis | reverse complement strand
ATTGAAATGAGGGTACCGCTGGATTCGTCTTGATGAGTTCTATCCATTTCAGGTGTCGGATGAATTTTTACCGGCAGCATTGGGGCCTAAATGGCAAATAAACCTCCAGAAAGGTTCACCTTTAACGGAAATGAATTTGTCATCATGTCTTCAAGGGGCATAAATTCGGCTTTGGGGTAGAATATTACAGGGCGTTCGATTATTCTTCTATCTTTGACGTTTCATGACCAGATCCATCAAACTGGTTTCTTTGTTGATGATTTTATTTAAATACATCGTAACCTTTTAAAACATTGCATCAAAAAAGTAATTTGATTGCAATTTGTTTTCATTTTCGGACTTCTTTCATAGATAGGGGTCAGGTTTTTGAAAGACTTTACCTTTGGAATGTTAATATTAATGGTTGTGATCCCTGAATATCTTATAATGTCATTAACTTGTCAAATTTTTTACATTTTCTTTCAGACTGATATTTTTAACTTGTTAACGTAAAGAAAACTCCTGGTTGTGCTTTTCTTTACTGGTGTGTATTTCTTAAAAATGCATGACTTAGGCCAATTGCAGCCAATCCACAAAGCGTTTCACATTGGTGGATTCTTGGACGTTTTTATAGCCAGGTACGTTAAACTGGCTTCTTTTGGATTCCATTTTGGAAAACCTGGACTGAAAAGCTTCTAACTTATAGTTTATTTCTTTTTTAAGCTTGAAAGGTAGGACTTGCAAACGAAACAGACAAAATCATCGACTAATTTCAAATGAAGGCGGATGCACTTCTCATGGAACCAGCGTAAGCAGGCACCGCATTGTAACATAGTTCCAACGTTTTCTTTTGACCGAAGATGATATTCATCACGGCCACATTTTAGGCAGAGGTGACGCATATTTGGACAATTTTTCAGAATCTCGTATGCTATTGTCTGTCGGTATGTATTGGGGTCTGGAAAGTTGGCAATCTCTATTTTTTCGATGAGCAGTAGAACGTAAAGTATAACGTACACACCACAGTTCTTTGTATCTTTTTGTTTTGGAAATCTCGGTAAAGCAGGTGCCTCCCAGTTCTGCAGATCAATATCTTCATCAGCAATGTGAGGTATTTTTGATATTCGATCCAAAAAAGTCTTCATAAATCTGTCATTTTGCCTCAAATTTAGTGGGTCAAAATACTGGTAAGTTTTGTTTTCAAAATCTGCAACAATTAAACACCAGTGGCTTTCATTTATGTTTACAGGCATCATTAATATTTTATCTTTGAATGTTATAGCCGAAAGAATGTGATTTTCACCGATTCGCCCTTCCAGAAGATCTTTTGTATCTGTGCATTTAAGATTAACAATGTGCTTAAAATCCCTTACGTTATTGTCTACAGCAACGTCGATAATCGAATTAGAAAGATAATCCAGATTCAAGAGATTTTTGAAGCATTCTGAATAAATATTATTAAAATCCTGTCCATATTTGCAGACAACAAATGATTCCGAACCCGAGGGCGAGTAGTATGAAGAATTTTCTACCAGTCCATTTTCCAGGGTTCCACACCGTAATCGTTCGCGAAAGGGGGCCATAGACAGAGATTGATTGACCCCTTCTCTGCGAAGAACGAGTAGCCTTTCTGCTAATTCAACGCGATAACTGGTTGGGTCGAATTCTTTAAATTGAGAAGAACTAAGAATTGTTTCGGCGTACTTGATGATGAAAACTCCACAGTCAACAGAATTACCCTGAGTCTGGAAATCCATATCCACTACACGAAGACGAAGTTTGACATTCTCCTGAAATGTGGTGTTGTAAAACTTGATGTATTTCTTAAAAGACGAAAGCATTTTCTTTGCTTGGTCGGGAGAGATGCCAGCTGGGTCGATATAGCTGAAACTTCCTTCAGCAGTGTTTACAACAGCCAAAGACCAATGTTGTGGTGTATGAACAGGTAAGATAATTAGCTTGTATTTCAAGATGGAATCTCTATTAACGGACATATCTTCACGGAATTCCTCGAAAAATATCTGTTTGCCAGTGGTGTGGTAGCCGATGTATGTGTTCCGGTTCCCATACTTTTCTTCAAGAGCTGAAAAACAAGCGTCTACAACATCAGAAGACAAAGCTAAAGGCTGCAAGAGCTTAGCGAATGCAGTGAAATATAGAGGACTATCATCATTATAGGTAAGTAGAACCTCATCAGGATTCCCGTCTACAATCTGCTCTACCAGCACCTGATCTTCAACATTAAGCTTGTACAAAAGTGGAAACGTATTTTGTGGACTAAGGTGAAGAAACCGTTTGTAATGACTGTGTTGAAAGTTTTCAAAAGGTGTGCGGCAGGTTTCAGATTCGATTTGTAAGCAAATCTCAGCCTGTGATTTTGCAAGTGACAGAGATCTTTTTCTATTGGCATTGCTGATGTTGTTTTTCTTATACTTTGGAGGACTGTGCCATTTCTCTTCATTTTTATCACTTAACGCCACGGTGTCCCTTTTCCCCTTGCTTTCAGGTACTTTACTATGAGCTGTCAGCTCCCTCTTAACGCGCTTGCAAGGAATATTTTTACCTTCACTAAGGAAGAGTGTGCTACGCTTTTCAAAGTAAGTAAACTTCCTTTTTTTTGGACTACCCCATTTTTCAACCTCGGCTGATTCAGATGACAAGGAAAACCCTGTGTTTATGTGACAGTTACCAGGAGTTCCAGATGGAAACAAATCTTCCAGTAAGTTGCCTTTTGCTGGGGAGTTACCTGATTTTTGACCAAGCGCTGGTTTATCTGAACCTGTTTGTCTCTTCATTGACTTCAAGAGCTCCTCTTTTTGCTGTTTCTTTCTGTGGGATTTGCTATTGGTGATGAGGTTGTTTTCCACCTTCCGAAGTTGCCTCTTTACATGTACTCGTTCAATTCTTACATACCTACCCACCTTGTTATGAGAAATAGTATGAACTATATTTTTTTTGTCTTTGAAGTGGCTCTCGACATCTGCATTTGTATTTACAGAAGAGGTCGGGTCTCCCCTTTCCTTGGACATCATCCCTGTCCACAGAGGTATTAAAGGAGCATACTTTTTAATAAAGATGTCCAAGAACTTTGGGCAAAATGCTTGGCTGTCTTCAGACGAAGGAGCTTCCGAGTCACAACTTAATTGATCTTTGACAATGTTCAGCTTCTTCAGGCAGCGTGTAGCAAACGGCGTGTCGGCGAGCTTCTCGTGGCATTTAAAACGGTGCTCCTCAAATTCTTCATCCAGAAGCACCACCTCTGGGAACAACATTTCCTCTGACCGAGTTCCTAGTCGTAATCTACTTGCAGCGCTCATGACTAAGTTGCTTTTTTTCTTAGACAGAAGAAGAATACAAAATGCTTCAAATTTCACGTCAAAGTCATTTATGTTTTCAGTCTCAATCAATGCTGCTATCCCTTCCAGGACAACATAGTTGGTGGGCTTGCCGATAGAATGGGCTTTGCAATTTCTGGAAGCCATCCCCATCTCCATTATGTGGTTTCTGCAAAGGAACAGGAAAATTAGTGTATCCATATTCCGGTCCGTGCCAGCGTCCGTAACGTGCCTATACGACAATCGCAGGTAGTCGGTAAGCGATATCCCATTCCATTCAGTGAGAACAGCATTAATAATTGCGAAACTTAAGTCGGTTGTAACTTTTCCGATGCAAGGCCAAGTTTTATGAAGGTCTCTTGTTGCAACCCTCCTGAACTCAGCTAAAACCCTCGAAATGGCAAATTGGTCGTGGCAACAACTGATCATTTCGAAAAGAGGCACAACTGTACCGTCACAGTTTACAGTACCGACATAGTTTAGTGCTTGCTTTTCCTGCTTGCGAGGTTTGCGAACAAGGGACCCGGTTGCGTCAACTGATACTGCCACCCGCCTCCAAAATCGGAAAAAAGAAAGAAGTATCTTAACCTGTTCTTCTGAGAAGAGAATAACATTCAGCGGGTCCCCTACTGATCTCAAAAATATGGACTTCTTTTCTTTAGCATTTAGTCGTTCGTCTGTCATTTGCATCAGAACATCAATGATATCGTTCGCATCAAAATCATTTTCAGCCATACCCTCGGATCGGGCGTTGTGAATTTCGGCGTCAGTTTTCAGGTCTCCCAGGTCACCTTCGTCAAGGTCACCGTCGGAAAGATTTTCAATCTTTTCCATCTGGTACACTAAAGTTTTCTTTTCTTTAAGTTCTTTGCGTGCCAACTCCCTTTCTCGGCCGCTGAGAGGTGCTGTGTATCTCTCATTGGCTGGGTGGTTTGTGCGCTCAGCAGAAAAGACAAGGATTTCTGGTGGTGAGTCTTTACGACGCGTGACTTTAAATTTGAAGTGTTTGCAGCCACCACGGCGGCAGTAACCGTACCCATCCATGGTGTGCCCTCGTGATTTAGTACATCGTTCTACGTATGCAGTTTTAATTTTTAAAGAATGTCTTTCCTTGTCCAACGCCTTAAAATGTTTTTTTAAAACGTACCGGTATTCATCGCGAACAATATTTTGTTTTCTATCAACACAGGTCTTCCATTCATCCCTTGAGATTTTGATTTCAAACATGAAATCAGAATAGTCATGGATAGCAGGCGCCAATCTCTTGCGTTTTTGGTGGCGCAAGCATTCTGAATGTGTTTTATTCCGAGGACTGTTTTTTTTGTTTTCAGATGCAGTATTGGGAATTGAACTCGTGGAAGAGCAGCTGCTACCCGTGGTGGTTTGACTACCAGAGGTTGAAGGTGGTTTATGTAAGTTGGAGTCCTTTGTATTTACTGAATGCTTGCTTAAATCAGAATCCTCATGAATAGGAGACGCCATTGTCTTAGGTTCTAGGTGTTGCAAGCATCCTGAATGCGCTTTGTTCTGAGGACTCCTTTTTTTGTTTTTAGATGCAGTATTGGAAAGTATTTTCTTGGAGTGGCAGCTGCTGTCCGATGTGGATTGACCATCGGAGACTGAAGGTCGTTTCGGTAAGTTGGACTCCTTTGGACTTACAGAATGCTTGCTCCCTTCAGAAAAGGCAGGGATACCAGGCACAAATCTCTTAGGTTTTTGATGCTGCAAGAATTCTGAATGTGTTTTGTTCAGAGGACTCTTTTTGTTGTATTCAGATCCAGTATTGGAATTTAATCTCTTGGAATCAAAGCTGCTATCCGAGGTGGATACACTACCACAGATTGGAGGTCCTTTAGGTAAGATGGAGCCGCTTACACTTACTACATGCTCGCTTACTTCAGAATAGTCATGGTTACCAGGCGCCAATCCCTTGGGTTTTTGATACTGTAAGCACTCTGAGTATGTTTTGTATAGAGGACTGCACTTTTGGTTTTCAGATGCAGCATTGGGAATTGTAGTCCTGGAGTGGCAGCTGGTGTCCGAGGTGGATAGACCGCCAGATGTTGAAGGTCGTTTAGATAAGTCAGAGACCTCCGGACGTACTAAATGCTCCCTATCGGTAGTAGACTTTGAGCTGTTATGAGACTTGCGCTCAACAGAAGCTCGACTTGCTCCATCATTCAACCTGAAAGAAAAGGTGTGTAATGAGACCTTTTGAATGCTGCATAATGGAAAACAAAACAAAGTGCGTCGAACGCTGAGCGAGCAACCAAAGGAAACCGTGTCGTCCAGTTGTAGGTGCAAAGTAAGCAAGGGGTGGTACACAAAATACGTCAGGAAAATTTGGGCAATTACCCCCCCCCCCCCCCCCTTGTCACGTCCCCTTTCCTTACGTTTATTAATTGGAAATGGATTTCGGTCGACTGACATTTCTATGTTGTAGGGACATTTGGACTAATGCAGATTAAGAACAATTGCGTGGAAGTTTCGTCCCCCGTCGCAAGCCCTCGCTAGTTGCGCTGCGCAGAGTACACCAAATACCGCGCGCCTTTGGAAGATGGTGATAGTTTTCGCACCCTCGATGTCAAAGTGACATCACAGATATTTTCACCCCCCCCCCCCCCCCCTTGTCCACTTTAATTTCAGCTACCCCTCCGCCTCGAAAAGTGTGTCTTGTGGACGGCCCCTAACATAACTTTTAACCGCCTTTTACGCAACGCAAAACCCTTCTGGAAGTGGACAGCGGTGTTAATCGGTTTACTTAAGGGCTCCACCCAGAAGCACTGGCATACATACCACTTAGAGACTGGATCATTTAGAGGTAATGTAGAAACTGATGGTGCAAATGGTCTACTGTGTGAATTGCTGATCGGTGAAGAGGATCGGAAGTTACCTGCAACTAAAAGAAACTCAATGAAAATAAGAAAAGTTTTAAAAAGAAGGGAACGGTTTCATCCGCAGATATTTAACATAACTAAAATCTAAGCTGCTGTACGAAACTGTAGTTCCAAGAGTTAATACACCTGTCCTCACGGATATTTGAATATTATTCAGAAAAAACGGACAGGCTTTTGTAAGAATGGCATGCCTACGGCAGCCTATGATCGGCAGAGGTGTGAATCTACACCCGATCTATGCTCGTTCCACCCCGCTCGGCTCTGCAACCCATTAGATACGCTCAGTTTTGCAAAAGTATAAAGATGTCGTGGTCTCATTTCGGTTTATGTCCCTAACTCGACAATCAAGTACTTTTGCAAAAATGAACGCAACTTGCTACCCATCCCGTCTGCCTGGCCCGACCCACTCGCCGAAGCCGGAATGTGTCAACGGGTCCCGACGGCCGGCCAAGCGTGGCGTGTTCGCAAAATGAGCCCAGTGCGAAACCATCCGGTAAGCGGCAGGTGAGGGTGAGGCTCAGTCAACGGGACCAGGCGCGGTATAAGGGGGAGGGGGGCGATCGCCCGCTTCAAAACCCCTGTAGGCAACCCACATTGCATCGCCCCCCCTGTCGCCCCCTCCTTACACCGCGCCTGAACGGGACCCGTTTGTTTCGGTGGATTTGGCAAGGTTCGGTATATCACCATCGCTACCTCGGGTTTCTCGCAGTCTCGCGCACAGAGAGTGAGAGTGACAGCGGGAAACAGCGGGACATGGTGGGTAGTGGATTCTGACGTCTGATGATTGGATATCATTTGTTACTACGATAAATGAGTTGTACCGGATTGTACGGAATTGGCTCAGTTTTGACATCTTTCTGACGAGCATGCAATTTTAATTTCACTGTAGATATGTGATTTGCAGCCATTAATTAAAAAATGACGTACCCTTCTCGTCCTTTCCCTTGTAGAGCAAAAGGTAAGAATGTTCAAGGTCTTCACTCATTTGGTCAAAGGACACCTAAAGAAAAAAAAAGGACCTTGTTAAAAGAGCTGTTATCTGCTTTTACAGATAAATCAAGTTCGAATTTCTAAAGCGTGATACCTTCGTGACAGTTGCATCATTGTACATCAACCAATCGCTTCCATTACGAGCGTACGCATAGTAGTGGCCAGAATATGGAGATCCCTTGTGGATAACAGCGCATTGCATCGTGTACGACTGTTAAGAATAAAAATAGAGTTATGACACGGACATCTTTTACATGAAAGAAATTAGTGTGTAATGTTTACCACTGGCTGTGCGCCGCTGGCCACAAAATCACCCAGGTGAATTTCTTGAGGGCATTGAATTCTGCAGAAATAAAAAACAAAATAATGACAAAAAAATATCCAAAAAAGGCCAATCACAATTTTGTGAAAGAAGTTCGTGGTAGTGTTTTCAACTTTTAAAACGTCAAAAAATCACCTGTTGATTAACTTTTTGAGACAGTCAGTCTTCTTGTCGTACTTAAATCTCTTCAGGGTTAAATAGAGATAATTGGGAGGTGCACGGAAAAACTCGCGTTTCCAGGTCTTGGTTTTTTCTTTGCACGTTTCGCAAAACAGGGCATCAGTGCCTCCAAGCACTTCAGGCTTAAAATATTCCTCTAGTGCTTCATCCTGTTTAAAAAACATGACCATATAGAAAATTCACGGACGAGCAAACTGAAAAATGTTATTTTGACCATATACGCCAGAATGTATATTCACCATAGTACTTCCGTTGGTTACAGGTAGCTGCAGTCCCCACAGTGATTCTTCGACTTTTCTTTCGGAGTGGCATTGACAACATTTGAAGGACTGGGTAGTTTCCCCATCAAGTAATCGTGGAAGAGTGAAACCCGAAGCTAGAAATGCTTCTAACACCACTTCTAACAGCAACACGAAAAATTCGGAAGCATCTTGATTGAGGTGCACGTCAACGCCCTTCACTTTAGACAGAAGAGGGAGCATGCCAGCTGTGGAAGTTGAGCTAAACTCCTAAAGAACAACGAGTAAACATACAAATTTAGGTACTAGCACACTAAGTATGAAGTTTTACCTAAATAATGATATTCATACCTCAGCCGTCAACATGATTCGTTGCAGGGCTTTTGCCAAAGCAGTTCTGTCATCATTAGGGATAACGGGTGGTCGCCAACATCTTATCAGCTTCCCCATCTCAGGGATGGACCTTAGCAACTGAATTGCGGCGTTCAGGTAGCAGGTACTGCCTTCATTAATCAGACCACCCACCAATCCACTGGAATTATTTCTAGTTGAATCTTTTTCTTGCGTCAACCAGCTTCGCACTCGCGATATCAGAGTTTCTACTTTAGCAGAGGGGAGCGTCTGTGATGGGTTCTTTGAGTGCTTTGCATAGTCGGCAAATACACCTTCCAAAATGGCTCGTGCAGCTGCAACAATTGAACGATCATACAATGTTCGGACGTCTGAACGGCTAACGTGTTAAGTAAATAGCCATAGCTTACATTCCAATGAGCAGCGTTCAAAGCAAAAGCTGGCTTCTCCGTACTTACGAATAAGCATACAACAATAGGCAATCAACATCCATAAGCGTCCCCGTAGTAAGCTGGCAGCATAAACCGCATTTATCACAAGATTACATGGCACAGGAAAAAAGTTCAGCTTAGGAACATATCATTAAAGCAGATGAGTTAGTATTGTATTATGTTAATATTTCAATGGGCAACGATTTAATTGCGCAAATCTTCGGGAATTTGCAAAAGGTTTGCAAAGACGGGTGTGCGAGCGCAACACCTTGGAATACAGTGGCAGGGATTCATGCAATGAGTAACTTCCGCAAATTCCCGAGCCCGCTTGATGCACGTCCCACCAACCTCCCTGAGATCCAAAGCCTCGTCTAGTACTCGCCCCGGTCCCACTTCCTCCCCCCTCTCCAGGCCTGCACACGCACGGTGGCGGCGACGCGTCAACACGGCCCACTCCATGCTAAAACGTGAGAACTAGCTTACGAAATATCTGTTCTGTTTAATTTCTTTTTGTTCTGTCTTGATTTTCTTGACTTAACTCTGGTGTATTACCTCCTTTAAAGTAATTCTGCTGAAATATTTCCTTTTCAGCATGGTTTGCAACCGCAAAGATGTCCTGTAGGCTTGAGATACGCCTTACTTTATGAGACCTTAAGCTCTGCATCTTAGAGTGCAGTGTGTTACCTTCACTACAAAAACAGTCGTAAAAATCGGCGCTCCCGGCGTAAGTCAGATCTCCCGTATGCGAGTGCATAGCAAAATAAGCTGCACCCGACTTGACAAGGTCTGGTCTGACACGTGCTTCAAAGAACTCACGATGTTGAAAACCCCAGATACTTATCCCCACGCGATTACTTTCTCCCTTCCTTCCCCTTTCCTCTCCTCGCTCGCTCACTCTCCCCCTGAAACTGCAAGAGCGACGTCTGCCTGTTGTATGCATAACTAGTGATTCTGTAAGTAGGGGTAATAAAGCATTCCAGTAAATCTGAAATGCAGAAGAATGCGGAAATCCGTATGCTGTTACATGGTGACTTCCGTCTTATTCTTCCCTGCATTCTTCTGCATTTCAGCCTTACCGGAATGCTTTAATACAAGCGGAACTGAGAAGAATAAAAACGAAAACGGTTACAGAGAGCGGTAGTGGTGGCGGGTAAGTCGAAGGAGCGGCGCGCTGAAAAGGGCTGGCGAAGAACAATTGTTTGCATTGCAAAGAATTTTAAAGTGTTGTAAGATGATTTGCATTGCGAACTAAACCCCTCACATTATGAACTATTTTTTTGTATCTTACGAAGAAAATTGTTCGTACCGCTGCAAAGAACTAGTTCGCAGTTCTCCAAAACATTTTTTTTTCGCAAATTAGGAAGAAAATAAATTGCAATGCAAATGACATAGTTTGCAATGGAAACTTCCTGACAATGCTTCAAAACTCTTTGCGAGGAGGAGGAGCGGCTGAGCTACCACCCACCGCTCCTCAGCTCACCCGACCCCACCACCGCTCCCTGTGTCAGCTGTTGGTTTTGTTGGCTCTGCTCCGCGCGCGCCGTCCCTTATCTTCTTCACAGGATCGTAGTCTAACTGCTAATAACCGGATGGGTGTGCATTTTTTTGCATTGAAATGTACAGTAACCAATGAGATGAACTTGAAAGAAATCTATCCACCATAAGCTTATTGTGAGTCTACTACTTGTGCACGAATGAACAGATGTCTCACTTAAGTGGCTAGACACTAAAATTAGTAGTATGAGATCATGCATGTCCAGGCGGTAATGAGTGTATAGCAGCTTCATGAAAATTGAACAACGTACGTCACAATTTTCCTTACTTGTGTATTTACACTGCTAAAAAGCCCGGTCTGTAAGCAAAATGCACCAAGAAACAAAGCACCAGAAGACTACTGAAGCATAGCATAAGCAGCACTGAGCAACTTTTAAAAGGACTCCTACCTGGTCGTAATCCTCCTTCTAATTCTAAAGATTTAGAGACCGAACCGTAATGTTTGTTGGCATAAAAAATGACAGTAGACTCAGAAAGCCAAGGAAAGTCTGAGGACTTCTTTCGTCCTTTGCTACTAACAGTAGACCATCCATCGTCTGAAAAACAAAAAAGGAAATGAGGGCGATCGGACATAGCTGGGCAACCTGACAGGCGCACAAGGAAAGCACACGGCTGCAATACTGGTGATCGAAAATTAACCATACTAGCAACGAACCACCGAGGAGGACGCAAAAGTTACAATCTACTCACAGCAGGCATAGCGTTATTAAGAACAAGGTGGAAGTAATAATTGTGCATGAGTTTTCTCAAATTGTGCGAGTTCCTGTGAGTTTCCCGTCTTCTTTTTGAAAATAAGACACAGCATTCACTGTGCTACATTTAAATTCTGGTTGTCACTCGTCAATAACCAGTGTTGTGAAGGAAACGTTTTGCATGCCGTTTCAAAGTGACTGGTTTCACCATGCGAACAAACTGCTTATACAAACCAATTTACGGTGAAAGCGTATACAAATAGGAAATCAGAATACATGCGACACTCCGATATGTGCCACAACTGAGTCTCGATAAAATATTTCGTGTTTGTGCCTCTAAAAGTAGTGCTATGGGAATTCATGGGCAGGACGAACCACCTCTAGGAATTTTTGATTCTGTTTGAGGAGTGTGGTCCGTAAAGGCACACTTCCGAAATACCAACTAGAAAAATGGGCTCACAAATTATCAACAGCGGTTTAAGATAGCGAATGCCACCTAAAAGCGTGCTCTGGAAACCTACGTGAGACACTCTTACACTTTTTGCTGTGAGGCCCTTTTGTCCTACACCTTCTGGTATGAGGCACAGTGGTGTGAACTAGTTCGGGCCGAAGGTGTCAGACGCACTGCACCTCACAGCAAAAGACGTAGGACTAAAGTGACAGACACCAAAAGGTGCCAGCGTAAAAATCCGGGAGGCGTACAACATTTAAAGCCACCTTGTTTCAGACATTTAGAACAGTTCGACGCGTCCTACAAAGTTCGATCTCCCAGCGCTCCGTTCAACACTGTCCGATCTCCGGGCGGACCGTTCAACAAAGTTCGATCTCCTGGCGCGCCGTTCAACGCTGTCCGATCTCCTTTTCAGCTTTTATCTGCACCGTAGGATTCAAGCCGCGTGATATCCTCGTTGATAGTTGACTTAAAAGGAAACTAATAAATTCTATGAGATCCTCAAAGATTACGCAACACATTGGACCAATAATAAAATGATATGATCTTGACGAACAGACGTACGAGGCGTTTAAACTTCCACCTCGCTGCCAACCCCGAAAAGGAGATCGGACAGCGTTGAACGGCGCGCCCGGAGATCGGACAGTGTTGAACGGCGCGTCGGGAGGTCGAACTTTGTTCGTAGGACGCGTCGAGTTTTTAGGTGCGTACTCTTGAACCAGTTTTATCAATCGCTGAGCAGCTAAAATGTAATATGTAACTATCCACGATTCAGCTTTGAACGGAAATGAATCAATTTGCTACGTTTATGTCTTCAAGAGGCACAGCGTAAGAAGCTTACGAACTCAATACTTCGCAACGTTAGAACAATTTTCGTTTCTTGTATTGCAAAGAAATCGCTCGTATTGCAAAGCGATTGTTTAGGCTAGACAGGGTCTTACGAACAATCGGTTTGCATTACGAACTATTTGTTTGATCAAAAAGTTCCGCGTCTGTCTGTGTGTCTGTTGGTCTGTAAGCACGATAACTCGAGAACGAATTGAGCTAGTGACGTGGGATTTTCAGGGTCGTTTTGTATCATAAAAGGACAGATCGAGTACGAAGCAGAGCATTCTTGATCAAAAATTTGATTTAAAAAAAATCAAAAACTATAGGTTCCACAAACACTACTTTTTAAAAATATTTTTTTTATACTTTTCCAAAAGGTAACTAGGCAAAGTAGAGCCCCCTGAGCGAAAATTTCGTCCGTTTGGCTCTATCTTTAACCGGTTAGGCGCCACAGGGAGTTTTTGACCAAAACAAGCGATGAAATGTACAACTCCGCATGCTTAGTCGAAGTGACGACGGGCCCGAGGCCCGTATCTTTGTGTACATTTTTTCACTACCCGACTCGGGTGTCAGCGCCGCAGGCCTAGGTAGATGTATGCCAGGCGCGTCGCAGCGCAACCGTGTTTCGTGAGATATCGCGAAGCCTATTACGCGAGACGTGGTCTAGCGTACATCTACCTAGTTTTATTTTTAAACTGGTTTCATATATCGAGGTTTTCGAAAGACTTTCCCTACATTTAGAAAAGTTATTGGCTGAGCGATAGCGAACCCTTCACTCCAGTGATGATCAAAAAGTTTCGTGTCTGTCTGTGTATGTGTGTGTGTTTGTCTGTGCGCACGATAACTCTACAACAGTTTGAGCTAGGAGGCTCAAATTTTTAATGTAACTTTGCATCATAAAAAGCAAGAACTGCATTGATTTTGAGCTCTCTAGCTCAAAAATTGGACGACAACGGGCCATTTTAAAAGCATTTGGAAAATATTCCAAATTTTTAAATATTTTTATTATAGTTTACTAAGGGGTAACTCATCAAAGTAGAACGTTTCGAGCGAAAATTTCGTCCGTTTGGCTCTATCTCTAACCGTTTAGTCACTAGAGGGCGATTTCAGCACGAAAATTAAATGTCCCCAAGCCATTTTGTTTCTCAGATATTTGATGGTCTCTGGTGGGGCAACTCGTCAAAATAAAATCCTGGGGGTAAAATGTGTGTCCTTTGGTGCCGAGGGCCTATCTACGACCCTGCCTTTCGCCTTACTCGGGTGTCAGCGCTGCAGGCCTAGGTAGATGTATGCCAGGCGCGTCGCAGCGTAACAGTGTTTCCTGAGATATCGCGAAGCCTGTTACGCGAGACGTGGTCTGGCGTACATCTACCTAGTATTGAAGGTGGCGGTTCCCAAAAATTCTGTATTGTTACGTCATCGACCTGTTGCGCCCTGTGCACCGAGGCGTACCGCACTTATCACAGCTCAGCAGGCGACACCTTCAAAGTGCATTTTGTGCAAGTAGAGTAGAAAAAAATGGAGGGAAAGTACAAATGGTTATTGTGCCACGAATGATTGACTGTATTTCTTTTGTAGCTTTGTAATCCATTTTTTAAGGATCCTATTAAATGTACAAAGTGGATATTCGCACCAGAACACACCTAATTTTCAAGCTATTGGTGGCTTGGGCCAAACTCTAAAATATAATCAGAGATATTATACCGTGTCTGAAATTAATTGGCTGAGCGATTAGCGAAGCCCATTATGTCACTGACCGGAAAAGTTTCATTCTGTTTGTTTGGTTGTGTGTTTATGTGTTTGTGTGTTTGTCTGTCTGTCCGCACGATAACTCGAGAACGAATTGAGCTAGCGACCTAAAATTTTCAGGGTCGTTTTGTGTCATAAAAAGACAGATCGAGTTCGAAGATGAGCATTCTAGCTCAAAAATTGGCTTTTTAAAAAATCAAAAACTACAGGTCGCAAAATGTATTTTTATCAAATATCTTTTTATGGGTTCCTAAGGGGTAAACCGTCAAAGTAGAGTCCCACCCACGGACGAAAATTTCGTCCGTTTGTCTCTATCTTGTACCGTTCAGGTGCTAGGGGGCATTTCTTGTCAAAAATGACGTGGAAATGGTCAAATGGTCGTTAAAAAGACTTCAATTCGAAAAATTGTACATACACTCCGATTACCCTGACTCGGGTGTCAGCGCCGCAGGCCTAGCTATATGTGCGCCAGGCGCGTCGCAGCGTAACAGTGTTTCGTGAGATATCGCGAAGCCTGTTACGCGAGACGTGGTCTGGCGTACATATAGCTCTAGTAGTAGTCGTAGCACTAGTAGCAGTGGTAGTAGTAAAAGCAGTAAAAGTAGGAGGTCCTAGACCCCGAAGAAAGATCTGCTTCGACCCAAAATCTGGGGATTTAGGGGCTATTTTACTGGCTGGGCGAGTAGAGAAGCCCGTTACTCCACTGACCGAAAACGTTTAATTCTGTTTGTGGGGTGAGTGTTTCTTTGACTGTCCGCACAACTCGCGAAAGAATAAAGCATTCCGGTAAAGCTGAAATGCTGAAGAATGCTGGGAAGAAGAAAAAGGATATTGCTGTGCTTTAACATGGCGACTTCCGTTTTCTTGTTCCATGCATTCTTCTGCATTTCAGCTTTACCGGAATGCTTTATTGAGATAGCGATCTGGGAATAGGGTATTTCACCCAGTTTAAACCGGATCCAAAGAAGAACAATAATGCTTCCTGAACTGTTTCCCCCCTGACGCTCACTAGCTCACGCGGACGAAGTTCTCGGACACGCCACTAGGGTAGTCGCAGACCTGGTGGCGGGTTCACGAACTTCGTCCGCGTCAGCCAATCAGCGTCAAGGAGAAATCAGTTCAAGAAGCATTACTGTTCTTTTTTGAATCCGGTTTAAACTGGGTGAAATACCCTATTTCAGGGTTGTTTTGTTTCATTGGGTGAGCGAAAACGAAGCCTGTTACTCCAGTGATGATCAAAAAGTTTCTCGCGTATGTGTGTCTGTGTGTCTTTGCGCACGATAACTCGAGATCGAATAGGGTATTTCGGGTAAGCGAAGCAGCGGGAACGGAACAGTCGAGCGGCTGCTGGATCCGTCTCAGCCTGCGAATAGGGTGTTCCAGGTTATCTAAAACGGAAGTGAAAAAGAACAAACTCACTGATTTATCTGATTCCCTCCACCCAGTACGAGAAACTACCATGGTAGTTTGGCCCAATCCTAACCTCTCAAATATGGAGGGGAGCTCGAAACTGATCTGACAGTTTCTCATACCTGAAAGGGCGCGGAGGCACGTGATTAGCTCGACCGATCAGAGCCATTACGGAAACAGAAAGGTCAGTGAGTTTGTTCTTTTCCTGCTTCCGTTTCAGATTGCCTGGAACACCATATTGCGCTTGCGCCGGCTTGCGCAGTAGACTCTGCCATGGAGTAAAACTATAATGGAGTAGCAGCTTAAGTGCGTTGAAATGTGTGCCGCGCTGGCTGACGAAGCTATCTCCTCTGAATGTGCTTTGAAATCTCACCCATTCAGTGTTTGGAAGCCTAGGGTCTACTGCAGCTATTAATGCCCTTGTTTTCAGTGTAGCATCATTCAAACTGCAGCTACGACGCCTGGAACGCCGAAGATCCGTTTCCGCCCATGTACCACCCGTGTATGTAGAGAGAGACAGAGCCAGGGTCATGAATGTCAATGAAATAATAACCGTCTGAGACTGCGGCGTTCAGGGGCTTAACGGTTGTGTACAAAAAGATGGATTTTAAGTAAAAACTTATTATTCAGTGGCCCCATTCGGAGAAACATGACCCTCACGTTGTTTTCGCCAAGAAATGCCACCTAGCACCCGAACGGTACAAGATAGGCTTCAAATTTGACGAGTACCCCTTTGAAAAATAATTGAAAAACGAAATCCATTTGGCGATCTGTGGTTTCTTATTTTTAAGGCAGAATGCTCATCTTCGAACTCGATCTGTCTATTTACTAGGTAGATGTTCGCCAGACTACGTCTCGCGTAACAGGCTTCGCGGTATCTCACGAAGCTCTGTTACGCTGCGACGCGCCTGGCTCACATACAGCTAGGCCTGCGGCGCTGACACCAGAGGCAAGTTAACCGGAGTGAATACGGAAATAGGGCCTCTCGGCCACCGAATTTGAAATGAAACTTCTGATATTCGTTAAAGCTATTCATTAAAAAGTCTGATTTTGACAGATTGTTTAGAAAAAATACACGTTTTTGTGATAGTAGATTATCAAGAGACCCTTGCGCGCAAAGAAGGGCGTACTTCAACCAGATGTGTGGGTTAAGGATTACTTCCGGTACTATTTATCGATTTCAAGCGTTTTTGGCGATTTAATAGACCATTTGGTCATTTTCACCTCAACTTTGTCAAGAAATGCCTCCTAGCACCTAAACGGTACGACATAGAGCAAAACGGATGAAATTTTCGGCCGTAGGACTCCTACTCGAACGAGTTACCCCTTAGGAAACCGTAACAAAATATTTGAAAGACATATATTTTGCGACCTGTGGTATGCGATTTTTTAAAAAGACAATTTTTGAGCTAGAAAGCTCATCTTCGAACTCGGTGTCTTTTTATGATACGAAACTACCCTGAAATTCCCAGATCGACATCTCAATTCCTTCTCGACTTATCGTGCGTACAGACCAACAAACAAACCAAGAGAATGAAGCTTTTCTGGTCTGTGGAGTAATGGGCTTCGCTAATCGCTCAGCCAACTAAAACGTTGATTCTTACATAACAATCTGTCAAAATTCGAACTTTTAATGAAAACCTTCATCGAACAGCAGAGGTTTCATTTCCCTAATTTTAGAGTAATGAGTCCCCGACAAATGCTGTAAGTATGCCAAATTTTGGGGCCGGAAGGCATTGTTCCTGTACATTCTCCCATTAACTCGTCTCGGCTGTCAGCGCCGCAGGCCTAGCTTCATGTGCGCCGGTCGCGTCGCATATCGTGGGATATCGTGAAGCCTGTTACGCGATACGTGGTCTGGCGCACGTAAAGGGAGTAGCTATTGTTTCGCAAATATTTTTTAATAGGCTTCTGAGGGGAAACACGCCAACGTAGAGCCCTCTGGGCGATAATTTCGTCCGCTTTGCTCTATCTTGTACCGTTTGGGTGCTAAGGGGCATGTCTTGACGAAAAGAAGGTGAAAATTTTCAAATGGTCTACAGGGTATTCCGCTGCAAGCGAACCGGGGCCTAAAGAAGAAAAGCATGACTGCCCGATCTGTTTCCTCCTGGACGCTGATTTGTCAATGATGGCCTTGGTATACCGGTCAGCCAATGAGAGCGCAGAGGGAAGCAGATCGGGCAGTCATGCTTTTCTTCTTTAGGTTCCGGTTCGCTTGCAGAACCACGGCCTTCTTTAGGCTGAAAGGTGTACATCTACTATCACTAAGACGTTGTTTTTTAACATAAAAACATGTCAAAATTAAAACTTTAACAGTGCATTCCAATAGGGTATTCCAATGGAGCGCGGAGCGGAAGCAAGAAGAACAAAAACGGAACGTGGAAAGGCGCCCGCACTCCTTCCCGCCTGCCTCCCTCTCCTTCCCGCCTGCCTCCCTCTCCTTCCCGGGCGCTCCCCCACTCCATCTAGTAGGGGAGAGGGGGACGGCACGGGCGCCTTTCAACCTTTCGTTTTTGTTCTTCTTACTACCGCTCCGCGCTCCATTGGAATACCCTATTGAAAACCTTTATCAGATAGCAGAAGTTTCATTTCCCTAATTTTGAAATAAGTCGCCGATAAATGCTGGGAGCAAGTCGAATAAAGCATTCCGGTAAAGCTGAAATGCAGAAGAATACGGGGAACAAGAAAACGGAAGTCACCATGTTAGAGCATAGTGATTTACGTTTCATTCTTCACCGCATTCTTCTGCATTTCAGCTTTACCGGAATGCTTTATTTGGGCCCTATTTCCATTAACTTTCCTATTACCTCGTCTCGGGTGTCAGCGCCGTAGGCCTAGCTACGTGTGCGCCAGGCGCGTCGCAGCGTAACAGTGTTTCGTGAGATATCGCGAAGCCTGTTACGCGAGACATGGGCTGACGAACATGCAGCTGCTAACTATATCAGGCAACAGCAGCGCTCATCACTGGCTGGTCTACTCCGCGATTGGTCATTCTACTTCCGTTATTCTTCTTCTTTTCCCCTGAACGTCTGCTGCGAGACAAATGTTCTATGGGGTACTCCGGGGCTCGGCTAGACCGGAAGGACAAGAAAAAAATATCGTCGGACGCCAGGGAGGAGCGGGGCAGGGTGGGGCAGAACCCCGCTCCTACCCACGCCCGCGGCCCGACAAATATACCTTTTCGCCCACAACGTGGCAACGCCGCAAGTAGAATCTTATACTTGAGATAAACCGTATTTTGAGTGTCTGTCAACCAAATTACTCATCACCACTGGATTCCTTGGAAAATTTACTAGGGACAAGTGTTTTTACTTTTTGAAAATTTACCTAAATTACAATTTCACTACAGTGATTCGCGTTGTTGCCAAGTTGTGGGCGAAAAGGTCTATTTTGTTCTTTTCCTTCCGGTTTAGTCGAGCCCCGGAGTACGCTATAAGGTATTCCGCTGCAAGCGACCCGGAACCTAAAGAAGAAAATCATGACTGCTCGATCTGCTTCCGCCTGCACGCTCGTTGGCTGACCGGCATATTAAGGTCACCGTTGACCAATCAGCCTTCAGGAGGACACAGATCGGGCAGTCATGCTTTTCTTCTTTAGGTTCCGGTTCGCTTGCAACGGAATAAAGCATTCCGGTAAAGCTAAAATGCAGAAGAATGCAGGAAACGAGAAAACGGAAGTCACCGTGTTAAAGCATAGCGATTTCCGGTTTCTTCTTCCCCGCATTCTTCTGCTTTTCAGCTTTACCGGAATGCTATATACGCTATTCAACACACCCCGGGGGAAAGTCTCGTAGCATCCACGTGGAATCTACGGTCAATAAAGCATTCCGGTAAAGCTAAAATGCAGAAGAATACAGGGAACAAGAAAACGTAAGTCACTATGATATAGCATAGGTTTTCTTTAAATATAATTTTTTTAAAATAACGGCTAAAACACGTGCAAATGGGCTGTGACCGTCACAAGGGTGTCACTGCAGGTTACAGGTCATTTACGTCGAGCTGCACGTTCAGATGTTCAAAATCGGTGAACTTTCGGTCCTGACTTCCTTACTTTTTCTCAAAACTTGCCATGCCTGAACCATCGATTTTCATCAGTCCGGTCCATTCCGTTTCTTTTCGTGCCTTTTCTCAACCCCCCTCGGCCAGAAAAGACACGAAAGGAAATGGAATGGGCCGGACTGATGAGGATAGGGTGTTTCAGGCTATCTAGAACGGAAGTGAAAAAGAACAAACTAACCGATTAATTTGTTTCCGTCTGCTTAGTATGAGAAATCGCCATGGTAGTTTGGAACGATTCTAACCTCTCAAATATGGAGGCGAGCTCGAAACTGTCCTGACAGTTTTTCATACCTGAAACGCCGTCGTGACACGTGATGAGCTCAACCAATCAGAGCCACCACGGAAACAGAAAAGTCAGTGAGTTTGTTCTTTTCCTACTTCCGTTTTGGATAGCCTGGAATGCCCTATTCGGACGGTGGCAATCTTTACTTTCATGCAAACAGCACTTACCATTATCAAGGTGAGAGCGACTTGACCGCGACATGGTGGCAAAGTCCCACTGCTTCGTGGCAAACAGCAGCTTTGACCGGGGCGAACTTCAACCGTACCGTGGCACACAAGAGAAAGCTGACGCGAGAACCGAGTAGGCAGATCGAGTGCGGCGTGGCGAAGTCTTTCACTACTGTGCGGCGAACACGAGTGCGGCGCGGAGCGAACTTCACGAAAACGTTGCGAGCCGGAGAATGAAGCGCGGAGCTACACTCGCTGGCAGGCCAGAGAGCGGTGACTTCCTCTGCTACTCGGCAGACAGGGGTGCGGCGCGACGCGAGCCTCTACGAAAACCTCGCGAGCCAGAGAATGAAGCGTGTAGATGCACTAAGAGCTGGCGGGCCAGAGTGACCTGACTTCCTCTACTCCGCAACAAACAGGAGAGCAGCGCGGAGCGGACTGTACGTCAAATCACGAAAGAGGCTTCTTTCCCCATTCGGGTGCAATATTTCAAAGCAGTGCGTTCCTAGCCGAAGGCAACTGTTCGCATAGGGTACTCCGAGGCTCGGCTGGACAAGGAGAAGAACAACAAAAAGCGCAGGAAGGGGGAGGAGCGGGCCACTGCCCGCGCGCAGCCCCTCTCCTCCCCGCGCCCGACGATTTTTAACCGTACAGAAGGAAATCGATCTCGAGTGTCTCGAGCCGAGACAGTGTAAAGACAACAAGCAGGCCCGCCCTTCCGCCAAACGGAGTTGCCAGCTCCGCTTCGCTGCGCCGGCAAGTCCGTTCCGCAGGGGCCGGGCCTGCATTGCCTGCCGGCGGCGACGCTCGGGCCTGTGGCCCGACCGTTTCATTCACGGAATTTTCTAAAGAACATAATCAAATAATGTAACGGGCCTTCGGCCTGCTAAAACCCGTCGTCATTAAAATTTGCCCCTTAGACATGAGAAAGGAGTGTAACGGCGACACACCGTGACTGTACAACCCACCCTTCTGCTTAGAAAAACTTCTTTTTAGCCCGCCCTTCTGCTTTGAAAAAGCTATCCAGCGGGCTTATGCAAACGACCTCGTGTGTGTCTGTCTGTCTGTCTGTCTGTCTGTCTGTTCCACTAGAAGGAGATGTGCTAGAGACTTGACATTTTCAGGGTATCTTGAGGTCCACTCCTAGAGAACGAAACGCCTACTACAAATCCTGGCAACCACCCCTAAGGGTGTTAATGGGGGTATCCAAGGTTCATAAATTCTCCGAAAAAGTTTATAAGTTCTTCTAAGGGATAACTCGTCATAATAGAGCTCTCCGGGCGAAAATTTCGTCCGTTTCGCTCTATCTCTAACCGTTTAGGCGCTAGAGGGTCTTTTTTTTGACGAAAATAAGCTAAAAATTGCCTTAGTGAACAATTAGTTGTAGAAAAAGGCCTATAAACCGCAAAATAGAAAGGAAACTCTCCCCCGACCCCTAAAAAACGTTTTCTTAGCAGAAGGGTGGGTTGTAGTCGCGGTGCTTAACCGTTGCATCCCTTTCGCGAGTCGTTGGGGCAAACTCAAAGACCGCTACATCATTCGATCATGTTCTTCAGCAAATCCCGTGACATAAATGGTCGGGCTGCAGGCCCGACCATCGCCGCCGGCAGGCCAAAGGGCGGGCCTTGGCGGAAGGGCGGGCCTGCCTGTTTAAGGGGGGGTCCACTTTGCAATTAGAAGCCTTCCTCTACAACTAAATGTTCACTACCGCAATTTTTAGCTTATTTTCGACAAAAAAGACCCTCCAGCACCCAAACGGTGAGAGATAGAGCCAAACGGACAACACTTTAGTTTGGAGGGCTCTAGTTTCACGAGTTACCCCTTAGGAGACCATAAAAAAAAAAAACTAACTTTTTTGACCTACCCCCTTTTCTTTGATACCCCCGTTCAGCCCCGTACCGTACGGTTGGTTGCCAGGATTTGCCGTAGGCGTTTCGTTTTCTAGGAGTGAACCTTAACATACCCTGAAAATTTGAAGTATGTGGCACATCTCCCTCGAGTGGATCCAAGAGACTAGGGCTTATGGGTAGGCAACGGTGGGCGCCCGATCCGCTGCCGCGCCAGATGTTCGTCACGATATCTCAGCCACCGCTGCGATTTTTGGGTCGTTTCAAAGTGCATCGGGCTCAGGAAGCTTCGGCGCATCGCAAAAATTCAAGAAAAGTGCCACTTGACCCCCTCCCCGAGAGCTGAAGCCGCGCGAAGTCTGCCGAGCGCCATTCTCCCTACGCGGCCGGCCTCCGAGCAGGCGCCGCCTAGAACCGTTCCGAAACGTTCTTTTCTGATTTCGCAGATTTCGCCGTTTCTTTCGTCGTGAAGGGCCGAAATGATCTTTGAATAATAAAAGACGAATTTTCATGACGTTTCAATACCATATTCAGCCCAGATAGACGATATTATTGAAGTCGGGTTGCAGGGAGAAGTATAGGTTATGGTACTCGTAGAGCCAAGCAGCCACGGGGCCGAGCGGAGCTTCTGATGCCGAATATTCGTCAAGCAATCTGGCAATCTTGGAAATCTGGTATACATCCTACGACATAGTTGAGGCCCCCCGAGTTTGCGCGATTCTAACCTCTAAAATATGGTGGGGAGCTCGAAACTAATACTACAGTTTCTCATCCTAAAAGGTCGTGAAGGCACGTGATTAGCTTACAAGGGGACCTTTCCAGGGGAAAATCACCGATTTCGTTGCGACTCGGAAAATTTAAAAGTTTTCATACAAGAAATCGGATGGCACTTGAAATTTTTCCCGAACCTCACAGTTACTTATGCCTGACACATTTTTTTGTCTCAAATATTCCTCTAACGCCTTCACGGTACAGAGCAGAGCAAAACGGACAAAATTTCGGGCCGAAGGCCGCTACTTTGGCGAGTTACTCCTTAGAAGACTGCTTTACATTTTTCAAAAAATAAATGTGTTGAAGACCTTACTCCTACCCTACATAGGGGAAAACTAATCGTAATGTTCAGCACACATTTCAAGTACCATCCGATTTGGAGATTTACACCTGAAAAGGTGCCCTTGTTAGCTGGACCAATCAAGGCGGCTACGGAAATAGAAACGTGTGTGAAAATACTGCCAGTTAAAATTCATCCGACACCTAAAATAGATAGTACTCACCAAGACGAATCCAGCGGTGCCCTCATTTCAATTTTTACCGGCAAGATTCGGTTGTTAGCTGCGGTTTTTCACCAAGTTTCACCTTTGTGGGGGTTTATTCGCCATTTAGGCCCCAATGCTG
>NW_026267361.1:281064-281578 GCF_000697945.3 Frankliniella occidentalis | reverse complement strand
GAGCGAAAATTTCGTCCGTTTGGCTCTATCTCTAACCGTTTAGTCACTAGAGGGCGATTTCAGCACGAAAATTAAATGTCCCCAAGCCATTTTGTTTCTCAGATATTTGATGGTCTCTGGTGGGGCAACTCGTCAAAATAAAATCCTGGGGGTAAAATGTGTGTCCTTTGGTGCCGAGGGCCTATCTACGACCCTGCCTTTCGCCTTACTCGGGTGTCAGCGCTGCAGGCCTAGGTAGATGTATGCCAGGCGCGTCGCAGCGTAACAGTGTTTCCTGAGATATCGCGAAGCCTGTTACGCGAGACGTGGTCTGGCGTACATCTACCTAGTATTGAAGGTGGCGGTTCCCAAAAATTCTGTATTGTTACGTCATCGACCTGTTGCGCCCTGTGCACCGAGGCGTACCGCACTTATCACAGCTCAGCAGGCGACACCTTCAAAGTGCATTTTGTGCAAGTAGAGTAGAAAAAAATGGAGGGAAAGTACAAATGGTTATTTGTGCCACGAATGATTG
>NW_026267361.1:269742-271240 GCF_000697945.3 Frankliniella occidentalis | reverse complement strand
AAGACCTTACTCCTACCCTACATAGGGGAAAACTAATCGTAATGTTCAGCACACATTTCAAATACCATCCGATTTGCAGATTTACACCTGAAAAGGTGCCCTTGTTAGCTGGACCAATCAAGGCGGCTACGGAAATAGAAACGTGTGTGAAAATACTGCCAGTTAAAATTCATCCGACACCTAAAATAGATAGTACTCACCAAGACGAATCCAGCGGTGCCCTCATTTCAATTTTTACCGGCAAGATTCGGTTGTTAGCTGCGGTTTTTCACCAAGTTTCACCTTTGTGGGGGTTTATTCGCCATTTAGGCCCCAATGCTGCCGGTAAAAATTCATCCGACACCTGAAATGGATAGTACTCATCAAGACGAATCCAGCGGTACCCTCATTTCAATTTTTACCGGCAGGATTCGGTTGTTGGCAGCGGTTTTTCACCAACTTTCACCTTTCCGGGGGTTTGTTCGCCATTTAGGCCCCAATGCTGCCGGTAAAAATTCATCTGACACCTGAAATAGATAGTACTCATCCAGACGAATCCAGCGGTACCCTCATTTCAATTTTTACCGGCAAGATTCGGTTGTTGGCAGCGGTTTTTCACCAAGTTTCACCTTTCCGGGGGTTTGTTCGCCATTTAGGCCCCAATGCTGCCGGTAAAAATTCATCCGACACCAGAAATACATAGTACTCATCCAGACGAATCCAGTGGTACCCTCATTTTTATTTTTAAGCGTATCTTTATTTTGATGGCCAACTTTTTCTTTTTTTTGTTGGGTTGGCCAACAAATGTTGGGTTGGCCAACATTATCCACGTCCTACACGTCCATCCCCCGCGATCCGACTCTTTTACGCGTGCGCTCCCGGTCACCCATAGCAACGGTCTCCTTGTTGACCGCCCTCCTGTACACTTGAGCCCTGACTTCCCTGGAATACAGACGTGCCCCAGTACCTCTCCTAGTCACTCGCCCTATCCTTGACAGTATTTTGTTTGCGTGTGGAAGAATAACTAGTCGCAGATGAATAAATTTCAAGCGCGCTCCTTGTGGTAACAGTTGCTCTGTTGTTTATTGACAACGCGGTTTCGGGGCTTCGGGGAAAGCCAACTTTTTATATGCGTTTTAAAGTGAAATATAACGATCCGTGCGAGAATTTGAGAGGCACAAAGGCTCAAATGGTGATAGTATGGAAGTATTGCGATGTGTCGCAGCTGTGTCGTGTTTTTGACAGTTCTGTAAGGTAAGTTCCCCGCTGTGTGCTCGGTTGTTGGAGGTTATGAATAGTATTTTTGTTTTTGCCTTTGGTGGAGTAAATACTATCGTTGTGGAGCAGTCATGATAAGCTCTGATACAATGATTTATGACATAACTACAGTAACGAGTCACCCACCTGGTACCCCTCCCGTCCCCACTGTAATTGGATTGAGGAATCAAACCTAGCTGCAGCAGTTGTAGTCACACCAAACTTCATTTTCAGGTAAGTGTCCACTTCAGTAAATATTTAT
>NW_026267361.1:265570-268352 GCF_000697945.3 Frankliniella occidentalis | reverse complement strand
AGTAAATAACTTTGGAATCACTCAAGTGATAAAACACACAGTCAAATGAAAACAACAATGTTCAATTTTAGAATAAATCAAAGTAAATAACTTTGAAATCACACAAGTGATAAAACACATAGTCAAATGAAAACAACGATGTTCAATTGTAGAACAAACCAAAGTAAATAACTTAAATAAAGTTACATGTGAGTAATGTTCTGGTACTTTTCACATGTTTCTTTTCGCAGCCTCTTCCGCCTAGCTTTGTAATTTTGGTTAAGAGCCAACAAGATTTCATCAAGAGCTCTTCGAGCAATTGCTCTGAAAATAGAACTTTTCAAATGGCCATGCTCAAAGCACAACTGAAAATTCAACAGTTCCGGACGACTTTGAACGCTCTCCATAAAACTGTCCAGAATTCCTGCTGCCTGTATTCTTGATGGTATGAACAAATTTGCCTCTCTGTAAATAACTGCGGTGATTTTGCATATAGATTGTAGTGAAAGCAATAGATTGTTGAGATGTTGTTACTCGAAAATGTGTCCGAAATTACTTTTGTGTGAAAATGCGAGGCGGGAGCAAAATGCCTCGCTGACTAACTTGCCTCACTACTACCGTACTTCAAAATTATTTGACTTTAGAATCGACTTGCTTTCGTACGTGGAATATTAGGATATCAGGATCGGACAAGGGTATAACACAGGTTTCAGAATATAACATATAATTAAATCAAGTACTTACATTACAGACAGCAGCAGCCACGTGAGTCCAGGCCAGGTCCTAGGGGTGTCTTCTTGTTGCTAACTTCTTACTCTACTGCTCGATGATATCAGACTGACCGCATTACTGCTTCTCTGCCGGCCGCTCCGGCCCCCGGCCCGGAGGCCCTGCGCGGTCCCGCCCGGCGGGCCGCCCTCTCGTCGCGCTGGTCGCCCTTCGGCAGGTGACCGAAGTGACCCTTCGGCTTCCCGGCCGACGCGCGCGCTTAGCGCAAAAATACGAAAGGTTACCAGCTTCGCGTTGGCGCCGCAGTTAGGCGGGAGATTCAAAATTAACAAGTTAAAACTTTAACATTAGTTGTTGGCTTGACAACATTCCTCCCCCCTCTAATAGTTTTGCCCTCAAAACTTTACGCGCAGAAGCTGATAACCTTTGGTATTAGAAATAAATTTACTGAATTTACGAAACTGAATCAAAACTACAAATTGAAAAGATGAAACATTTAAAGAGAAATGAAAATACCCCAAAAAAATCAAAATTTCTACTTTAACTCAAAATCTAACATTTCGTAACTGGACCTGGACTCATTTGTGACTGCTGAAAACGAATACAAATTAATACATTTTAATTTTACACAACATCTCAAAAAACACACTCAAAATGTATTTCAAATCACAAAACACACTTCTACTTTCACTTTTAAAATCTATATCACATGGCATACTACAAAACAAATCCCTCTCATTGGTTTATTTTCCACAAAACTCAAACCAAAACTTCAAACCAAAACTTTACGGATATTACAAAACAAGCTGGCATAGCATACAAGGAAACCTCTCTGACTTGACAACGGAAACTTTACTATCACAACGGAAAACAACTGTTAAATCTTTGAACTTTTCTCACTCTTACTGCATAACGTTCAACTGGGCCTGCGCTGACCCAAGCTAAAACTAACTCTGCTTATAACGCTCAACTAAGAGAACCATAAATAAAGCCTATACTGCAAAGTTTGAACAAGTTAACTAGAATGAAAATTACCGCAATTCAGAATTTTAAAATGAAACACTCAAAATTGAACTTCAAAAATGACTCAACAAAGTTACGAAGAAAAGAAATGAAAACTACAGAAAACTGACAAAATGCAACAATACTGTTTTTAATCAACCCTAGAACTTGAGTTCTACACTCTAAAAGAAATAGATTCAAATAAAATCATTTGTACTTCAAAAACCAAGTCTGATAAACAGACTTCTGACCAGTTTGCTCGGGCCCGTCGGCCCGACCACCCTGCCGCGCCCGTGACGTCGCACAAGCCACACTGCTGACCGGCATCGCTCTTGCTTGCGACGCGCTGCTCGCTCCGATCCTTGTCCAAGCCTCCGTGGCGCTACCCTGAGCCCTGAGCCGTACGTGCCGTCATGGTGCCGCCCTGGTCTCGCTGCCTGAGACCCGGCTCCTCTTCTTGTCCTTGCGGCGGGCCGTCCGGACTGGACTGCCGCGCCCTGGCTGCCTCGCTGGGCCCCGCGGACTCGCCGCGCTCGGGTGAGTGTCGACGAGCTCCCTCGCTGTGGGGCCGGAGCGGTGGGCAAAGGGTTGGCCGCACGCTCTGCTGCTGGCCTCGGCTCGGGCTGACTCATGGTCACTCGCTGTGGACCTCTGCTCGAGCACTCGTTGAAAATCAGGCCTTGTGTGTGCACGTCACCGGGCGGACAGAACAACCAGACCGCCGTTCCTTCGCAAACTGTCGAACAATCAAAACAAATTAGTGACTTTAAAAACGAACAACAAAATACTTAAAAATTCCAAAAATCTTTTAAATAACTCAAATCTTGTTACCAAATTAATTTTTACATGATACAAATACAAACCATACACAACTAAACACTTTTGTTTCCTTTGATACCAATGTTTCCTTGCTGCTTGCATGCCAACTCAACTCCGCACCAAAGTTTCGACTAAAACCTTCAATTACATTTCCTTCACTAATGTAATTCAATACCAAAATTCCACAAACCAACTATACAGTTTAAAAACAATTCTTAACTTTTAATCAAAACATTTAATCTAAACCCTTAAA
>NW_026267361.1:257954-258300 GCF_000697945.3 Frankliniella occidentalis | reverse complement strand
TGTAGGTGACGACACCCAGAGCCACACTTTGGCTGAGAAGCTGCGCTGCTGGAGCGACTCGCATCTTCTCAAAACTATTCATGTTCAGGTGAGAGTGACTTTTTTGGCCAGCCGTGGCTGCATGGCCATGTCACTCTCAATGAATCTCTTGATGTAGTCGATTGAAACCACTTCTTGTTGACCTTCTGCTGTTGTTAAAATCAAGGGATACTTGATGGCATTTCTGAGGGCTTTCAGGCGGTGAGGCACGTCAAATAACTAGGTAGATGTACGCCAGACCACGTCTCGCGTAACAGGCTTCGCGATATCTCACGAAACACTGTTACGCTGCGACGCGCCTGGCATA
>NW_026267361.1:249687-252044 GCF_000697945.3 Frankliniella occidentalis | reverse complement strand
GGAGGAAAAAAAGGGGGGGGGGATTCTAATTTAACAAATTGGATAATAATAAATTGCATGTCTTACCATTTTCAGGAGTATTGCAGTCCAGAACATCAGCATCAAGTGGAGATTCCTCCAGCACAGGATTAGGAGTTGCCAATGAAGCTGATGATGCATCTGCTGCAACACTAGGCCTGGCTGGTGATATGGTGTAGCTGTGGTCGACAATTTCTGTAAAAATAAATGAAGGACATGAAAAGGTGAGCATAGCCCAAAACGTGCAATCTTTGCAGTGTGAACTTTTTTGTTGACAGTATCGGTTAAATGAGAAGTTTCTTAACATACATGTTAACCCATACAAAATTGGGCAATAGTAATTCAATGTTTTGAAATTTACAAAAATAATTCACACTGTTTAATAATAGTAGTTGTAGTAAAAAATTGTTTTTATATGTCAACAAAATTATGGGAACAAAATTATTTTTGCCCAAACATGTACTGCAAATCTTTTATTTATTTGAGGGGGGTTTAAAATTTTTTAATTGATTTTTTGCATATAAGTGGATAACTGTAGTTTTTGGCCGCCTAAGGATGGCCATGGTCAAACTAGGTGGAACTTTCATTTCCTATTAGACACTGAAGTAAGAAACAACAATAGATTGTAGGTATGGCGGTATCTTTTTGGTCCCCACAAATATTTTTGATAACCGCACCACCTCTAATTTTCCTAAACAAAATCATGAACTTTTTTTCTCAAAATATGGGATAGAAAATCTTTGTTTTACATAGTATATCAAAACCCCTGTGTCAATTTGTAGTCCTTTTGATTCTGATTCAGGAAAACCTTATAGGAGAATTTTAAACCCAATATTGCTAGAGAAATCATGTGCGCAAACATTTAAGTAAAACAATTAACTTTTCTCTGCGCTTCAGTGTCTGGGACCAAAAAGATACCTCCAACAACAAAATAAGTGTATCAGAGAGCAGTGAGCAAAATTTCTACATGCACTATAGTATATCTTGGACTGTAGGTCGATTCAAAGTCCCATGGCACTTACCTGACTTTGAAGAACGACAGGCCCTTGCTGTTTCTTCTTGTATTTGTGCACTTTTCGATGCCACATCCCGAGTGCGACATTTTGTTTTACAAGAATCAAAGAGAAACAATCGGCCCGACAACAGCGGCGGCAGAGGTGAACGGTGTAAAGGGTGTGAACCGATCTCATCGGGACGATCGGGACCATGTGCCACAGTGTTATGCAGGTGATCAGGTATTTGACCTGACTTCCCTTCAAAACATTGTGTCACATGACCTGTCACCAGTGGTCCCGGTGGTGCGGCGGGCGTGCGAAATTTCATGTTTGTGTAAGGAATTCTATTAGGATCATTTACTGGTGTGCTGTGTTTGTGCTGCAGACAGTGTGTGACTGAATTGTTCAACTTGTCACAAGTGTCAAAAGGATATTTAGGTGTAAATAAAGATAACAGTACTTAACTACTCATTTTTTTTTATTTGGTGTGAAACCATTGTACATTGAAATCATATGACATTCCTGACATTTTACAATCATTAAAACAACACAACAAAAATATTCCCACTGAATTATCAAAGTACAGTGGCCAGCAACACTGAGCATTTGAAGGGTGCGCTCGTCTCAGTTGCACCAACTGGCCAAGTCTAACTCCACAATTTAAGCAGTATTAGTCTTGCAAAAACCCACCTATTTCATTGTTTTAGTGTGTTGTAACTGTTGTAGAGGCTCTTAGTATAAGTGGTGTGATTTAGTGTGACATTCAGTGTGATTTAATAGATGTGAGAGATACCGCACATTGTGTGCTATCATGATGCCCCTACCCGCATCGGTGGGTCCTACGTCACAACAATATCAAAAACAAGAACATTCACGGCCCAGGGCCTTGCATTGTAGTCGGCCCCCGTGCCCTGTGCCCCCATGTGCCCGCGCGTTCAACGCCGCTTGTACGCTGAAATTGCAAATAACAAGCAACCAGAAACAAATGACAGCTATGGAAGAAAATTTGAAAACAGATCTATTCTTAAAAATGTATCATCTGCTTTCAAGATTCTTGATTTAGATTTTTACTAAGTGCAGCACATATTTCATGAATAGGAAGAATGCGGTGCTGTTTACTTGCAGGTCGATACACCCACAACTCTTTCAGAGCAGGCAGTTGTGGTAAGCAGGCACACGCCAAAACGACAATATCGGTGTCCGCTGCTCTAATGAGCAGACTTGAAACTCCCCGGCGAGGCGCGTCAGCTACGTGGACAAAAACCCGATTCCGATTCCCGGGTGAAAATAGTTTCTGACAAATTTTATAAAATGTAATAAGAAGGTATACTCCATTATACAAAT
>NW_026267361.1:243687-249637 GCF_000697945.3 Frankliniella occidentalis | reverse complement strand
TCTCAAATGCAAAATTTAAACAGTTTCTTATCTCTCAAAACATTTAAATTAAAACTCAAATAGTTTCCAAAACGAAGGTTAAAGCAATTTACTTTAAATTGACTCATTACTCAGATCAACATTTAACGTTAACAATTCAAAATACGAACAATGTCAAAAACTAAATCGCTACATTTTACTTAAACTAGTACAAATCTTACCCAAACTTTTCTACGTGAATCCCCAAAATAATTTACTAACAAAGTTATCACAAATGTTCAAAATTAACAACTACCCAAAATTTCCATTTTAAACGGAGAACTCCCTTTAAAAGAAAACCTTTCCCTAAACTAGTGGTCGGCCGACCTCATTAAAATTTAAACTGGATTCTAACTTCTAAAATCTATCTGAAAGACTACTTTACTACGCGGAGGACAGGATTCTCAAATTAAACTACTGAGAACAACAGAACTCAAAAAATGAAAATTTAAATAAAATCAAAATCTTTTCTCAAACGGATAATGATCCAAAATTTCTCAAGTTACATCGTACTTTTCTCACGACTGACCAAACTAATTGTCCTGTCCCCACGCAATCAATACTTAAAACTTTTAACCAGAAAACTAAGCTGAAATAGAAAACACTAATTACTGTAATTTCAAAATTAGCTGCCACAAATTCCAAAAACTACCTGCAACAGATAAAAACTATTAATGACAGATCAAAACACTTTCTTATAAATACTTCAAAAGGTAACCCCTGAGACATGAGGTGCGATGACAAATTCATCGCATCCTCCCCCCTCCAAATTGTTGTAAGCCTACTGCAACAGACTCCTAAACGGATCAACCCCTTTGCACGGGTCATCCAGGCGCTCCATAGCGCTCTCCACTAGGGCTCTCTGCGCGGGTGACACCCGGCGCAGCCACCTGTCGTAGAAGTTTTGCAATCGACGTAACGTAGATTCTTCTGATAATGCTAAGCTATAAACTTCATCATAATAAATATCTCTATATCTAGCTAATTCGCCTAACATCTCCTCTCTTGAATCGGAATCTAGGGCAAGCTTTATAGTTTCCCTAAAGGTATTACAGAAATCAGAAAACCTTAGATCTAGTTTCTCCCTTCTCTCTTTCAAAAAATTTTCCTCCTCAAGGAAAACAGAGATGACCGCATCGACATCCTGCTCCCACACTGTGGAGATATACCATTTCTCCGCCTCCCCACTCAGGTCGCCGCTGTCAGCAGCTGACGCCTGAGGGGTAGGCAACCACTCAGACCCCGTGGCACCCAGGTCTGGCCCCCCACAGGCCGGCTCGAGGCCGTGCGCCCCGCGCAAGCCCGTGTCGGCTGCCTCCTGGCCGCCATCGCCTCCCCGCGGCTGCTCCGCCGCCTCGGACACCTCGGGACGCGGCGCGTCGGGATCAGATCCTTTACTGTTCCCGCTCTCCGCCACATCCTTACCTCTAACTTCTCCCTCCAAATACTCACGCAAACATTCAGATTGAAATCTTCTTTCCCTTTCTTTTTCCCTTTCCAAAACTTCTTTGTTCGCCTGGTCATCTAGAAATGGATTGGTCCCCACATATGGCTTGTTTAGACCACGCCAGATATTATGCAACTTCGCCGTCTGATCCGGCAACAAATGCATATAAATATCGCCAAACACGCGATCAATTTCTACCAAAACACTCCTCTTTTCCTTCTCAAACCAAACAACTTCCTGGAGATATTTTTTATAAAGCACCCTCTGCTCCTGCTCGCTTGTGGACTTGCGTTCCAAAGAGTACTTTACATCGCAACCTGCCCTCGCCTTCGCTAGCTTCGCCTCTCCCTGGGAAAAAATTCGTAGCAGCTCGTCAGCTTTGGCTAGCTGGCGCGCGATCCATTTCTCCCCCTTAGCACAGTGCGGCGCCTCCGGGGCAGAAGTCCTGCTCCCGCAGCCCGTCTGCGCCCCTCGCACGCACTGGCTGCCGTCCTCCGCCCGGAGGTTAGGCAAGCCCTCGAGCACCACTGCACCAGCGGCTGCCCCGGCGGCTGCCGGCACGGCGCTGTGCCCTGGCTGCACCGAGCAACCTCCCACGCCTCTCGCGTCCACGACGCCTCCGTCGGCCGGTCCCCGCTGGACCGCGCAGCACGCGCTCCCACAAGAGGTCTCCCTGCGAGGTGCGCTGCTGCCCAACATCTCCCCTTTGCTGACCGCGTCCCTCCAGCTGGCCCCCTGGCCGGCGAGGACACCATGCAAGTCCTGACTTGCACCGCTGCACCGCTGCACGGCTGGCCCCGCGAGCGTCGCGACGGCATGGTTGCCGCCAGCGAAACGCCCGCCGGCCTTGTCTAGCTGTTCTCGGGGGACTTCGTCGCAGGGACCAAGTCCCGCGCCGCCCGGCCCCCCTGGCTTGCTCGCGCTCGCCTCTTGCGAACTCCCGGGCCCCACGGCCACCGGTCTCGGTGCCGCCGCCCTGGCCCACTCGCCGTCCTGCGCAGAAGTCTGTGGCTTATCGCCGGGCCCGCACGGGTCCGACGCGCACCCCCCAGAGCTTCCTCTCGGCGACGCGCCTTGCTCCTGGCCGATGTTGCCCACGGCAACCCCGCCGGGCTCCGTGCCCGGCCCACTGCCCACACTGCTCGCGACGGCCGCGGCGGGGGGAAATGCATCCCAACCCACCAGCACGCTCGAGAGCGGAGGAAGCTCTCGGTACCGCACTAGATTTCCCTTTCCATCACTAAAGAAGCGATTCCCTTTCCCGTCATAAATGAACAAGGGTTCATCACTACTAGAGTTCCCTTGGGCCGCGGCCGCCTGCCTCGGCGCCGCCGCCCATCCACACTCGCCGCCCTGCACGGAGGCCTGAGGCTTATCGCCGGGCCCTCGCGGGTCCGACGCGCTCCCCTCAGCGCTCCCTCTCGACGACACGCCGTCCACCTGTCCCAAGTGGCCCACGGCCGCCTGACCGGGCTCCGGGCCCGGCCCGCTGCTGGCCGCACTGCCTCCATCTTCTTCCAAAACCTTTCCCTGAGTGATCTCACTGCCGGTCAGCACAGGGGCACTGACCCCACCCCTGCTTGCCGGACCCCGGGGACACTGCCCTGCGTCCGGCGTCACTAACCCTTTTAAGTGTGTGCACCACGGACTCTGCTCACCCTCAGCGGCTGCGACGGGGCTGTCGCAAGCCGAATCTCGGGCCAGTCCGTCCGCACACCCGTGCAGCGCCTTGCTGCACGCAGGTTGGCTTTGCTCCCGCACTGCAACTGACCAACTTGGACAAGTTACATGTGTGCGGTGCTCAGCCCGTTCAAAGCAGTTGATGGCCACATGTCCATCATGGAGCCCTGTGGCCACTCGAGACTGCTCGAACGAATTGGCATCCAATATGCCAACTTGACCACTCAAGTACTTATCCCCTAAAACTACAGACTGGCTGTCTGAACTTAAATCTAAACTATTTACAGAACTGTTGCCGACCCCGAGCGCCTCACTCTGATCGACCCCGCTGATCCCATCAGCCTCAGCGAGAGGCGCGCCCGCGCTGCGCCGAGCGCCGCGCCTCCGCCGCCGTCTCCTTCCCGTCCGTCCTACGTGAGGCCGTGCACCAGTAGGTGCAGCCGAACACGGCGCCGACCTGGGCCGGCCCGGGTCACTGGCCTCCCGCGCGCCCCCCTCACCGGTGCGCGCCGCGCTGCAGGGCACGCTGCCCCGGCGCTGCTGCTGGTCCAGCCCCTCCTCGGCCCCAAGCGCTTCCTCGCGCTCGCCGGGGGCTGCGATAATCCGGCACCCGCCCGCTGTTGTCGGCGTGCCCCGTCCTGTCGATGACCTCCCGATCACCTCCTGGGCCCCGGCGCCACGCTGTGCCGTAGCCGTGCCCCGCGGCCAGCCGGCTCTCCGCGCGCGCCCATGCCCTACCTGGTCGACAAACACGACCCTCGGCTGGGGCGTCCCCGCGCCGTGGTGTGTTTCCAAAGCCCTCGCACCCAGCAAGCTGAGGAGGACAGTACACTGTTTGGAAAAGTGACCGTATAAACTACACCACTGGCACCGCGGGACGCGCACCCGAGAGTTCGCAGCGCCGCGCCCGGCCGAGAGCAAACCCTTCCTCTTTGCACCACTAGTCAATTTGTGGCCCCAAAATTGAAACTTTGACTCTCCTCCTACTCGACCGGCCCGCGCGCGCCGCGAACCTCTCCCACGCCGTCGCGTCCTCCGCGGGGCTCTCCGGGGCGCGGGCGCGCTGCCCGGCGCCGACCTGGAGGCCTCACCGCACTGCCACGAACACGTGGTGCCCTCGCGGCTGCCCGGGGCGCCGCTGTCGCACCCACACGAGCTCAGCCGCGAACACGCGTCACACTTACAGCTAAAGATATCGCTACATGAGGAGATGGGAGACTGCGCCCCATCCCCTAAACCACCCCCGGACCCGCCATGTGACCCGGTGGCTGCCACCGTCACGCTAACGTTATCCCAATCCTCAAGAGACAATCCACACGACGGATGAAAAGCACACGCTGGAAACATTGTGACCGCTTCCTAACGTTCCACGCACGTGCCAAAATGACTAAATTTAACAAAAACAAAACAGAAAACTCGAGAAATAAAACAATTGCATTTCTAGTTTCGAAATTTCAAATTACTCTACAGAAAAAGATTCTAATGTCCTACCGACTGCGCCATTTGTAGTGAAAGCAATAGATTGTTGAGATGTTGTTACTCGAAAATGTGTCCGAAATTACTTTTGTGTGAAAATGCGAGGCGGGAGCAAAATGCCTCGCTGACTAACTTGCCTCACTACTACCGTACTTCAAAATTATTTGACTTTAGAATCGACTTGCTTTCGTACGTGGAATATTAGGATATCAGGATCGGACAAGGGTATAACACAGGTTTCAGAATATAACATATAATTAAATCAAGTACTTACATTACAGACAGCAGCAGCCACGTGAGTCCAGGCCAGGTCCTAGGGGTGTCTTCTTGTTGCTAACTTCTTACTCTACTGCTCGATGATATCAGACTGACCGCATTACTGCTTCTCTGCCGGCCGCTCCGGCCCCCGGCCCGGAGGCCCTGCGCGGTCCCGCCCGGCGGGCCGCCCTCTCGTCGCGCTGGTCGCCCTTCGGCAGGTGACCGAAGTGACCCTTCGGCTTCCCGGCCGACGCGCGCGCTTAGCGCAAAAATACGAAAGGTTACCAGCTTCGCGTTGGCGCCGCAGTTAGGCGGGAGATTCAAAATTAACAAGTTAAAACTTTAACATTAGTTGTTGGCTTGACAACAAGATGATGATGGGACACTCTGATTTGGATTGCAGGATGATGACATGGAGGATAGCATATGAAGAGGGAATTCTGCAGGACTTTGAAGAATGGTGCTGCAGTCGTCACATTTCCATTTCTCAACAATGGCAGTCACAATCGGTGCAGCATTCTGTGCCCCGACAGCAGCTCCCAACTTCTCCTGGACACGTCGCACGAAATCTGCATCTGATGTGACAGTCACAGGGGCAGTTTCGTCTTCCTCCTCTTCATATACATCGTCCAGCTCTTCATCTGGCTCTTCTACCTCCATGATGGTGGGGTGAGAAGGGATTGCAAGGTCAGTTTCTTGATTAGGTGTTTCATTACTGCCTTGTTGCTCTGCCAATTTAAGAAGGGTGGTTTAATGGATGAAGGTTTTTGAATGGTCATCCTGACAGTTTTTCCTTTTATTTTGACCGCAGTGAGATCCCTGATCAAGCAACTAGCAAAGGATGCAGGGTAGTCCTGGGGGCCGGGATTTTTCCTGGACCCACCTGCAGCTGCAGCTCTTGTTCTACTGTTAAAGTTGTCTATGACGTCGCCATTCATTTTTCCAACTGGAAGAAATTTGTAACCAGCTTCCTGGAAATCTCTCCAGAGGAAGGCCAGGCCCAACACGGTGCGGCGCCAATTTTGTGGGAAAGTGAGATTCTGTGACCCAACAAAGTGCCACCCTGCCATC
>NW_026267361.1:234244-235766 GCF_000697945.3 Frankliniella occidentalis | reverse complement strand
CGGGCCTGCGGCCCGACCATTTCTGTCACGCGATTTTCTGAAGAACATGGTCGGCTGGTGTAGCGGGCCTTCGGCCCGCTTAAACCCGTCGTCATTGAGTTTGCCCCAAAGACTCGAGGAAGGGATGTAACGGTGAAGCACCGCGACTTCAACCCACCCTTCTGCTTAGGAAACGTTTTTTGGGGGTTAGGGGAAAGTTTTCTTTCTATTTTGCGGTTTTCAGGCCTTTTTTCTACATCTTATTGTTCACTATGGCAATTTTTAGCTTATTTTCGTCTTAAGAGACCCTCTAGCGCGTAAACAGTTAGAGATAAAACGAAACGGGCGAAATTTTTGCCCAAACACGCCTACTTCGATGAGTTAGCCCTTAGGAGAACATCTAATATTTTCGAAAATTAATAAATTTATTTTTGGGACACTTTTGTGAGAGAAACTCACTCTAGCGCCCCAACAGTGAGAGATAGAGCAAAACGGGCGAAATTTTCGCCCACAGGGCTCTACTTTCACAAGTTACCCCTTAGGATGATCCCTAAGGCTAGACGGGTCTTACGAGCAATCGGTTTGCATTACGAACTATTTGTTTGTAAGCTTACGAACAATTAGTTCGTAATACAACGCTTCAAAATCCTTCGTAAGCTACGAACGTTTTGGTTTGCATTACGAACCAATAGTTCGTAAGCGATTTACAGTGCACCCCAAAAAAGTTTTCGAGGTACGGAGCCTAAGTGGTACTTTCGAATTTTGCCTAAATTGCTCGGTTTTCGTACAGTTAAAATCGGACGTCCATGCTACCTTTTACCCCCTCCCCCCTCTCGTCCATCACCGTCCGTTTTCGGTGACCCCCTCCGCCCCCCCTTCGACACCGGACGTACTTTATGGATGGTCCCTTATGAGTACGCGGTCATTTGGAGAAAGGGTGAAAGGTGAAAGTTAGGTTTCGGAGTGTACAACATGTTCAAGCGGCCTGACCACCATGTTCACCGATGACATTTCACGTGTCGACTATTGTTTCCCGTAGTATAAAGCATGAGGAACACGCGGAAGGGTGTGTTCTCGGGCGTGTTTTACTAGGACTGTCAGAGCGCGCGGCACCGGGGGACGGCAGGTGGCGCGGCCGCCCAGATCGCGCAGCTATTGTTACTCCACCCGCCCGCCCTCTCACCCTCTCTTTTTCTGGTAGTTGTTTTGTTGTCAAGAAGCCAGCGGGGGGCGGCGGTCCTGAGTTTTAACCACAGATGAGGGCACAGAATTTAAGGTACGTGAAATATTAGCGGGATTTGGAGAAATGCCTGCGTCATGCGTCCATTTCGGGTACATAAATCGGGTATCATTTACCTCGTTAGATCATGAGTGTTCCCGAGACTCCCACCAAGTCCCCGGCCAAGAAGCGGTTGCGTTATGCGCCGCTGGTCGTTGGCTCCGAAAAAAAACAAGCAGGCCCGCCCTTTCGCCAAACGAAGTTGCCAGCTTCGCTTCGCTGCGCCGGCAACTCCGTTCGGCAGGGGCCGGGCCTGCTTGGCCT
>NW_026267361.1:232054-234194 GCF_000697945.3 Frankliniella occidentalis | reverse complement strand
CGCACGAAATCTGCATCTGATGTGACAGTCACAGGGGCAGTTTCGTCTTCCTCCTCTTCATATACATCGTCCAGCTCTTCATCTGGCTCTTCTACCTCCATGATGGTGGGGTGAGAAGGGATTGCAAGGTCAGTTTCTTGATTAGGTGTTTCATTACTGCCTTGTTGCTCTGCCAATTTAAGAAGGGTGGTTTAATGGATGAAGGTTTTTGAATGGTCATCCTGACAGTTTTTCCTTTTATTTTGACCGCAGTGAGATCCCTGATCAAGCAACTAGCAAAGGATGCAGGGTAGTCCTGGGGGCCGGGATTTTTCCTGGACCCACCTGCAGCTGCAGCTCTTGTTCTACTGTTAAAGTTGTCTATGACGTCGCCATTCATTTTTCCAACTGGAAGAAATTTGTAACCAGCTTCCTGGAAATCTCTCCAGAGGAAGGCCAGGCCCAACACGGTGCGGCGCCAATTTTGTGGGAAAGTGAGATTCTGTGACCCAACAAAGTGCCACCCTGCCATCGGCTCCGGTACGTTTCGCCCAATCCGTTTCGCCCAAAACCATTTACCCCAATGACATTTGCCCCTCGACATTTCACCCAATGCACTTCTCCCAAAAATAGTAAGGCCCAAAAATATTTCGTCCAATAGTATATCAGTTCCAAAACAATTAAATCCAAAATACATCACTATTCACCCAATTTTTTTTCCTACTCCCCCTTTGCCGAGACACGGCTCTCATTGTTGTGTGCCTCGATAATAAGCGGGAGTGCAGAAGGGCGCGGGCCGCCGAGATGGCGCCATACTACATAAAATCTAAGAGGGGCAAAAATCTACTGGTCAACAAGGGGCACCTGTACTGCAGGCACTCCAAGAAGAAGACTTCTGTGTACTGGGTGTGCATCCGGAAGCCGGAGTGCATCACTCGGTGCACCACCACAGAAGAGTCCCTGCGCATCCTGAAGGAGGGGGGGCATGGCCACGCCCCGGACCCAGAGGCCATTGCTGCGAGGTCGGCCGTCGAGGCCATCAAGGACGCAGGGGTGCAGGCGCCAGAGCGAGCTCCGGTCCACATCATAGACCAGCAGATGCACCGGCTCAGCGACGGGGTGGTCGCCAAGCTCCCACTCCGGCCGGCAATGAAGCGGGCCGTTAACCGGGCGCGCAGCAGTCGACTCCCCGCCAACCCCAAGTCCATCCGCGACCTCAGAGACTTACCGCCCGAATTCAGGAACACACTCAGTGGGGACCTGTTCGTCGTTTATGACTCCTACGGAGAACAAGATGGCAGCGACGACGAAGACGATGTTGAAGACACAATCATCGTATTCGCAACCAAGGAGAACCTGAAGAAGCTGGGTCGCTCCTCATCCTGGTTCACCGACGGCACGTTCATGGTGTGCCCCTCGCTGTTCACTCAGCTCTTCACGATTCACGGCCTGGTCGAGGACGTCGCCCTGCCTCTTGTCTATGCGCTGCTGCCCAACAAAGCAGAAACCTCCCACACAAAGGTCCTGGAGGCCATCAAGAACAAGGCAGACGAGCTGCAGATCAACTTTCCGGAACCAGAGACAGTAGTTTCGGACTTCGAGGTGGCAATCATCAATTCTGTGAAGAGCATCTTCCCCAATGCCACGATTCCACTCTGCTTCTTTCATCTGGGGTAGAGCTTGTGGAGGTAAATCTGTTACTATTAACTGTTATGCATACATTTTGTAGAAACGAAGCCTAACTATTCGTTGCAAAAAGAAATGTCCAGGGAGCGGGTCTGCAAGCAGCATACAGCGACCCGGACAACCGAGAGCTCAAGGACGGGGTCCACATGCTGCTGAGCCTCGCCTTTGTTCCGGTGGAAGACTTGCCGACAGCGTTCGACGAGCTGCGCGAGGTCCTCGTGGACGATCTCCTGGACATCGCGGACACGTTTGAAAAAACGTACATCCAAGTGAGGCGACCAAGGCGTACTGCTAATGCTCGTCGCCCCCCTTCCGTTCGACCGAGGTACACACATGAACGCCCCATCCGAGAGCCCCAAAGGAAGAAATACAAGACTGTCACCGACCGGCTCCAGCGCATCGTGCTCCGCTACCAGAAGCACAAGGAAGACGGGACAGTTGTGTCCTTCCTCCGGGCGTGTGGGCACCAGTTCTC
>NW_026267361.1:230584-232004 GCF_000697945.3 Frankliniella occidentalis | reverse complement strand
GGCGATGGCATAAGCCCGCTTATATAGCTTTTAAGCAAAAGAGCGGGCTAAAAAGACACATCGAGATCGAAGATGAGCATTCTAGCTCAAAAATTGACTTTCAAAAAAATCAAAAATCCACAGGAGGCAAAATGTATTTTTTACCGAATATTATGTTATGGGTTCCTAAGGGGTAACTCGTGAAAGTAGAACCCTTTGGGCGAAAATTTCGTACGTTTTGCTATATCTCGTAAAGTTTGGGTGCTGGGAGGCATTTCTTGGCAAAAATAAGGTGAAAACGACTATAAATGGTCTATCAAGTCGTATGACCCCAAACCATTTCAATGTTTTTTCTCAAATATTTCACGGTCTCTGAAGGGTCAACTTGTCAAAATAAAACCCTGGGGAGCGTTTGGCTCTATCTTCAACCATGTAGGCGTCACAGGGAGTTTTTGACGAAACTGAGCGAAAAAATGTACACCCCTGCATGCTTAGTAGAAGAGACGGAAAGTTGGCGGGCCGGAGGCCCTTTGTTTACATTTTTGCGCTACCCGACTCGGGTGTCAGCGCCGCAGGCCTAGGTAGATGTATGCCAGGCGCGTCGCAGCGCAACAGTGTTTCGTGAGATACCGCGAAGCCTGTTACGCGAGACGTGCTCTGGCGTACATCTACCTAGTAAATTTACAAATGGGTTTCAAATAGTTAGTGTTATCATTCTGTTTTCATTGTTTTGTTTACGGAGATGGGTATTGAATTTGAGGGCGTGAATCCCTCAGAAAGGTGTTGCACGACCAGGGATTTTATTATGACAGACGGAATGCTACAGCTTTTTTGAAGGAAATGCCCAGGGTTGCAGGGCTGCGCTTTAAATTTCTCAAATTCTTCCACCAGTTTTACAATGATGAGAAATTTTCGCGAAAATACCTGGATAAGACGTGGATTTTCCAGCATGGATCTGGCGTCCCATACCAGTGGGCGAATGGTTACTGGCGGTGCCAGAGGTCAAAAAAAAGGTTGGAGGAACCAGGTACATTGTGGTGCATTGTGGTGGGGAACATAGATTCGTTCCAGGTGCCCTCTTGGTTTATCACTCCAAGCTGAAGCCAAAGCCTGGCAGTGATTATCGTGGAGACATGAACAGCTCCATTTTCTCTACCTACTATCGTAAGAAAGTGATCCAAAATGTCCAGGAACAATCTGTGTTCTTCATGGATAATGCATCCTACCGCAAGTTTCAGGTGATTATTGTCATTAATACTCTTTTTAGGGAGGTGTGCTCATCAAAACATTGTATTTGCAGATCTCCTCTCAAAGAATGTTCTATGTTGCCATGGGAAAAAGCTATTTTTAGAGATATGACCTAAAGAGACCTTTTGTGACTGGAGTATGTATGGGTGAACTAATCAGGTGTAGTAAGTTGTAGTGGTGAGATGTATTGCTT
>NW_026267361.1:228006-230534 GCF_000697945.3 Frankliniella occidentalis | reverse complement strand
GGCGATGGCATAAGCCCGCTTATATAGCTTTTAAGCAAAAGAGCGGGCTAAAAAGACACATCGAGATCGAAGATGAGCATTCTAGCTCAAAAATTGACTTTCAAAAAAATCAAAAATCCACAGGAGGCAAAATGTATTTTTTACCGAATATTATGTTATGGGTTCCTAAGGGGTAACTCGTGAAAGTAGAACCCTTTGGGCGAAAATTTCGTACGTTTTGCTATATCTCGTAAAGTTTGGGTGCTGGGAGGCATTTCTTGGCAAAAATAAGGTGAAAACGACTATAAATGGTCTATCAAGTCGTATGACCCCAAACCATTTCAATGTTTTTTCTCAAATATTTCACGGTCTCTGAAGGGTCAACTTGTCAAAATAAAACCCTGGGGAGCGTTTGGCTCTATCTTCAACCATGTAGGCGTCACAGGGAGTTTTTGACGAAACTGAGCGAAAAAATGTACACCCCTGCATGCTTAGTAGAAGAGACGGAAAGTTGGCGGGCCGGAGGCCCTTTGTTTACATTTTTGCGCTACCCGACTCGGGTGTCAGCGCCGCAGGCCTAGGTAGATGTATGCCAGGCGCGTCGCAGCGCAACAGTGTTTCGTGAGATACCGCGAAGCCTGTTACGCGAGACGTGCTCTGGCGTACATCTACCTAGTAAATTTACAAATGGGTTTCAAATAGTTAGTGTTATCATTCTGTTTTCATTGTTTTGTTTACGGAGATGGGTATTGAATTTGAGGGCGTGAATCCCTCAGAAAGGTGTTGCACGACCAGGGATTTTATTATGACAGACGGAATGCTACAGCTTTTTTGAAGGAAATGCCCAGGGTTGCAGGGCTGCGCTTTAAATTTCTCAAATTCTTCCACCAGTTTTACAATGATGAGAAATTTTCGCGAAAATACCTGGATAAGACGTGGATTTTCCAGCATGGATCTGGCGTCCCATACCAGTGGGCGAATGGTTACTGGCGGTGCCAGAGGTCAAAAAAAAGGTTGGAGGAACCAGGTACATTGTGGTGCATTGTGGTGGGGAACATAGATTCGTTCCAGGTGCCCTCTTGGTTTATCACTCCAAGCTGAAGCCAAAGCCTGGCAGTGATTATCGTGGAGACATGAACAGCTCCATTTTCTCTACCTACTATCGTAAGAAAGTGATCCAAAATGTCCAGGAACAATCTGTGTTCTTCATGGATAATGCATCCTACCGCAAGTTTCAGGTGATTATTGTCATTAATACTCTTTTTAGGGAGGTGTGCTCATCAAAACATTGTATTTGCAGATCTCCTCTCAAAGAATGTTCTATGTTGCCATGGGAAAAAGCTAACTTTAGAGATATGACCTAAAGAGACCTTTTGTGACTGGAGTATGTATGGGTGAACTAATCAGGTGTAGTAAGTTGTAGTGGTGAGATGTATTGCTTTTCATGTGTTTATTTTGTGGTGTTGTGAGTGGACTTTAGAGTGAGATGTAGCTTTGAATACTAATTCTGGAACACTGATATGGTGAAATGTATCACACTTCTCCATGAAGAGTTCTAGGTTCAAATCCTAGCCAGTACACAATTTCTGAAACACTGGACATGGTACTGCTTTTCTTGCAGGTTCACAGTTGATGGTAAGAAAGTAACTAGCTATGTGTACGCCAGACCACGTCTCGCGTAACAGGCTTCGCGATATCTCATGAAACTCTGTTACGCTGCGACGCGCCTGGCGCACACATAGCTAGACCTGCGGCGCTGACACCCGAGACGAGTTAAGGAGAGGGTATTGGGGAACAGGGCCTTCCGGGGCCTAAATTTGACATACTCGAACCATTTGTCGGGGCCTTTTTACTCTTAAGTTAGGGACATGAAACTTCTGCTGTTCACGGAAGAAAAAAAAAATTCGCTGAGCCAGCTAATATATTGACTGGTATCTGGAAAGACAAGCACATAAACTTCTGTTACCACTATATTGTCTACTCTTATCAATCATTGGCTGTGCCAGTCAAAGATGAGTTGTATGAAGTAATGATTTGCCTCCATCAGTAAGGTAGACCTCGACTGATTTAGGTAAGGGATGAGCTCTTACAGCTAATTTTTAACTGGCACAGCCAATGATTGATAAGAGTAGACAAATATAGTGGTTACAGAAGTTTATGTGCTTGTCTGTCCAGATACCAGTCAATATATTAGTTGGGTCAGCGTCAGCGAATTTTTTTTTCTGTGTTCGGTAACGGTTTTCATTAAAAGTTTGAATTTTGACAGACTGTTATGTAAAAATCAACGTTTTAGAGATACTAGGTAATCTAGGGACCCTTAAGCCCAAAAGAGGGTGTAGTGCGACCTGTGGTTGGCTGAGTGATTACCGAAGCCTATTACTCCACTGATGATCAAAAAGCTTCGCATCTGTTTGTCTGTACGCACGATAACTCGAGAACGAATTGAGCTAGCGACCTGGGATTTGCAGGGTCATTTTGCATCATAAAAAGACAGATCAAGTTCGAAGAAGAGCGTTCTAGCTCAAAAATTGGATTTAAAAAAAAATCGA
>NW_026267361.1:221779-227956 GCF_000697945.3 Frankliniella occidentalis | reverse complement strand
CACGAGGTCGTTTGCATAAGCCCGCTGGATAGCTTTTTCAAAGCAGAAGGGCGGGCTAAAAAACAAGCGTAACTCTGACAGAGCAGAAGAACAAGAGTAACTGGCAGCAGCGCGGAGAACTCGAGTAACTCCCTATCTAAATAGCCAGGCGTTACTCGAGTTCTCCGCGCTGGTGCCAGTTACTCTTGTTCTCCGGCACTGGCGGAGTTACGCTTGTTTTTTTCGGAGCCAACGTAGGACCTGGGCTCTCCTGTGCTGTCCCCCGCTGCCCCCTCCGTCAACTGGAAGGCCTGCATCCTGTGCAGAGGGGGCGGATCCGGCCCCTTGGTATGCTCGGCAAGTAATCCCATCGTCCCCATGTGTCACAAGGGCTATGAAACAATGGCCGGCATGCTTTCCGAATTCAAGGCGGCCGGCGGCCGGTGGCCGTGGCCTGCCCGACTGGATGAGGCTGGAGGCGTTAGATGAGGGAGAGGGCGTAGAAATTACACTAAAGAAAAGGAAGGTCGTGTGGCATGCAAGTTGCCGTCTAAAATTCAATCGCCAGTCCTTGACTAGATTAAAAAAATAAACACTGAAAACATGCCACCACCCTCTCCTCTCACTCCAGTCACCCTGGGCAAAAGGCCTCGTCAGGCTGGATCAACGTTGCGAAGCGCAGCATTTCGCCTTACGCCTGATCCCGAGATGCAGGTGTGCGTTCTGTGCAGCAAGGGGCCAACCTGGAAGGAGCGACTGACACGCATGACTCGGCCCATGACTTACTTAAGTCTGACGAGCTTGGAATTGATAAACTTGACATTCCTGATAAGCAAGAACAGGAGGACTCACCTAAATCTGATGAACCGGATAAAATTGACGAACTTCAAGATATTTTCAATGAATTTGATCTTTCTGACGAAACTTTGAACACTTCCATGACCCTAACAGCAATGCATGCAGAAGTAATTCTAAAAAAGAAAGAAAATTCCGATTACAGTCAGCTGAAAAGACGCCTTTCAACTCTGAAAGATTTATTGGGAGCTCGCCTAGAGAAAATCGATGAACATATTAAGTTCAGAAAGGTTATGCAAGAGAAGCTTGTCAAATGGAAAACTCTCAATGACGAATTGAATGCTATCAGCACCTCTTGCATGCTGGAGTATATTGACCTAGGCCCCAGCATCTCAAAAGTTGCAAATACAGAAGGGGCAAATAAAAATTTCTTGAACCTTGTTAACAGTACTGGTGAAAAAATCGTAAAGTCAATAAAAGAAGACAAAGAAATGGTCGGTTACGAAGAAGGAATTGCTAAGGCCTCAGGGCACTTTATTACAAAATTTCAGAAGGCAACTGAGACGCTGAGATGGCCGGTGCACATTAAATAAGCAGACTGCTGTTGTCCACCTGCCACCTGCTAGACAAACATAACTTTAACACAGCCTACAAGGAGCACCGCAGGCACACATTTCCCAAGCTAAAACATAACCGGAAAAGGGCGCCGCAGGCGCCCTCTGCCCGAGCCCGAATTTTACACACGGGCCAGCATCGGAGTAGTCGCCGAAGGCGACCCTCCAACCCTTTAGGGGTCACTAATGGACAACGAAACGCCTGGTGCAAATCCCGGCAACCATCGCTAAGGGGGTGCAAGGGGGTAGCAAAGACTTCGGGGTTGGTCCAAAAAAAAGGAAAAAAATATTTTTTTATGGTCTCCCAAGGGGTAACTTGTGAAAGTAGAGCCCTTTCGACAAAATTTTGTCCGTTCGCCTCTATCTTACACCGTGTGGGCGCAAAAGTGCCTTTTTCCGACGAAAATAAGTACGGCAAAAATGATCACGTTGCACTAAAAGACGTACTAGGAGGCGTCCACTCGTAAAATGTCAGGGGAAGTACCACCCCAAAACAACTCATTCTGAATCAGGAACTACCCTCGGATGAGCCGTATCTTTTATTGTTTCGGCCCTAGAGGTAGATATATTGAAAGCAATGGCAAAAAGTCAAGTTTTAAGACAGTTTGACAAACAATATACAATCTAAGAACTGCGCGGGTTCATTTTATTTTATCCTTAAGCAAAGCAGAAGGGTGGGACGTAGTCACGGTGTTGTCCCGTTTCAGTCTTTTGTCATGTGAAAGGAGCAAATCTCAAGAGCCGCAGGCCCCCCGCCGTAAGTTAGTTTACCACCCAAATATGCAAAGTGATTTACCGGCCGCACTATTTATTTGATTATGCACTTCAGTAAATCGCCAACTGAAATGGTCGGGCCGGGCCCGACCATCGTCGCCGGCAGGCCAAGCAGGCCCGGCCCCTGCCGAACGGAGTTGCCGGCGCAGCGAAGTGGAGCTGGCAACTCCGTTCGGCGGAAAGGCGGACCTGCTTGTTGAAGGGTGCGCTCGTTAAGATGTACCGAAAGAGAATGGCAATGCTACTTTCTGTCCCCGAAGAGAATTTAGCAACGACACACAACACGCGATTTAGAGAAAGAATTTTCAGTCAAATGCCCGAGTTAGAAGGGAAAATATAGGGAAAGGAACATCTTCTCATCCCTAAAGCAAGGAGGGCGTCAAGTTCAGGCGTACTGGAAGAGGAGTCGGATGCATTCTCAATAGCAGCGGACTCATTCATCCCACTAGGGAGACGCGTGATGGACGCGGCCACGTGTCACTTCACAGGGAAGCTGAACGCTCCCTGCCAAGTAGATGCCGTACCTCCCGCTCTTCTTGCAGTAACATCGAAATTGCTTTTTGGGTCTAATGCTGCTGAAATGAGCCGGGCGTCTCAGCCTGCCACCACCATTGCCCAATTGCTCCTGTACAACTATAAGAAGTCCTATCCTAAGGGAGCAATTGTCCGTCATGTGAAATGTCGCGAGCCACCTCTCCCACTGTCCATAGGTCTCTCCACATAGGGCAAGACTCGCAAAAGGGAGGTTATACAGATCTTGCAAGCGCTTGGTTTTAGTTGCTCACCCTCGAGGGTTCAAGAAGTCACATCAGCCTTATCTCACTGGACCATTGATCGTGCATTACAGGAAGGGTTTCTCAGTCAAGCGAATCTCTTGAATGGCCTGTTTACTGTTTTTTGCCTGGACAACATCAACATCCATACATCAAGCAGTACATCAACGTGATCCGTGATTAAGGGGGGTTCAAAGTTTTTAAATTGATTTTTTGCATATAAATGTAGTTTTTGGCCTCCTATAGATGGCTATGGTCAAACTGGGTGGAAATTTCATTTCCTATTAGACACTGAACTAAGAAACAACAAAAGATTGTAGGTATGGAGGTACCTTTTTGGACCCAGACACTGAAGCGCAGACAAAAGTTGATTGTTTTACTTAAAAGTTTGCGCGCATGATTTATCCAGCAATATTGGGTTTAAAAATCTCCCATAAGGTATTCCTAAATCAGAATCAGGAGGACTACAAATTGACACAGGGTTTTTGATATAGTATGTAAAACAAAGACTTTTGATTACCATATCACCTCTTATTTTCCTCAAACAGTTCATGAACTTTCTATCACATTATTTGAGACCTGTGTGACCTCTCTTGAAGTACTCATGGAATAAAGCCTTTGTTTCCTTTGTAGGTCTTCGATACCGAAGAACATCGGAGGCCTTGATTGGGTGGTTATGCCAGTGGCGAATCCTTACTTCCAGTGGATGACTCTTCAAAAACTTATCTTTACTCCTGCAACAGCATAATTTTAATTCAGGTGGTATAACAAAAAATATTGAAAAAGCAGGTTTCTTAGTAACCAAATAAGCGTAAAGACCAAACCATTCACAATACAAGAATAGGACAAGCAGTAAAAACTGTGAGGAAATTGGCATTGAGAACAAAACACTGGCTTTGTGCACAAGGATCAACATTTATATCAATACTAATAGCTCCATTTCTCTATGTAGAATAGAGAAACAAATTAAAGAAAATGGAAGAGAAGAGCAGTTAAAACGCAATAAATCAAATGGGAGTATTAAGACATCTAAAAATTATCACACCACTAACGCAATGTGTTATATGTTATAAAAATTGTTTTCATCTTGGCAACGATTAGAATTTTGAGGATAAGGACTGGTGAAAGACACCAAATGATAAGAACTACCCAACAGTCAAAAATAATGAGGCAAGCACACACACCATTAGATCTGTAATATGAGCCAGTCCAAAAACACCAACAATTAAATTTCAGCATACCTCCTGTTAAACTGCAATTAGTCATGGCTTACCTTCAATATTTTTCAGTCGAAATTAAATCTTCTTCTCTACAAAAAACTGACTACTTCCCTTTGTGAACAACAAATAAATACTAGAGGTCTGGTTGCTAGTATGGGAAAGGAAAACTCTTTTGAACATTAACTAACCCAACAAAAGACTTGTCATAAGTTTGTCAAATTGGCATATATTTTATCATTGTATAGTCACTAACATCAACCAGCTATCATACATTTATCATCAAATGTAGAGTTTGAAATATGCTCAAGTTTATAGGCAATGATATCAGACATTGCAATCTGACAAATTCATGACAAATCTTAAATCTCTGCTTGTTGGGGAGGTGATTGTCACTCTGCCTGTTCTAGAAAAAAACCAAGGAGTATCATTCAAAATTATTCTTTTGGTAAACTCTGAGAAGTTACTTGAGATCTGACTAGGACAATAAATAAATAACTGATTTTAATATGAATTGAAAGCTAGAACATTCTAAATGATACAAAGCAGCAGACACCTCTAAAAAGGGAAATTAGACAAACATAATAATTAAATCTTAGTCTGAATGTTTGAACCAACAAAGCAAAGATCATGGTTACAATGAAATGTTAATTTCAATGTCTGATCAAAATTTTACATGACACTTAACTTTGCTGGTAGAAACATAAAGACACATTTGATAAGAAAGGGACGGAGCCAATTTCTAAGCTTAATATATTGTTTTGGGGCCATTTTTGTCAGAAAAACTCCCTCTAGCGCCTAAACGGTGAGAGATAGAGCCAAACGGACGAAATTTTAGCCCAGAGGACTCTACTTTCACGAGTTACCCCTTAGGCGACAATAAAAACCAACCCCTATTTCTTTGTTACCCCCTCAGACCCACTCAGGGGTGGTTGCCAGGATTTGCACCAACACTGTAAAAAATTTATATAGTAGATTTCCTATAAATGTATCTGCAGCAATTCACATACACATGTATGGGAATTCTCCCATACAGGCGTATGGTAATTCTACCATACGCGATAGTATTCTTACCATATAAGTATAGGAATTCTCCTATACACCTGTGTAGGATCAGTACTATGTGTGTGTGGCATTATCCCTACACATGTATGGGAATTTTCCTATACACTCAATGCTCTTTCAAAAAAGAAAAAGCTTTTTTTTTCTTAACAACATCCCCGCCGTTGCCCTCGTTCCTTGTCGCCTTCCTACCGCCTTTCGGTAATTTCATTTAAGTACGCATGATGTAATTTTGTAATACTTTACCGGATGGAGAGTTGAACCTCGGACTTCTGGCTTGCGCTCTCGTCACGCTGACCACTAGACCACGGCGACTTGTTGGGAGGCGTGCCCCACCAACCCCAGGTCATCCCAGAGCCGCGCGCCGCCCCTCGCTGGGCCATTCCCAGAGGGTCAGCCAGGTGTCGGCGCGGTGTGCCGGGGCTAGCCCACGCCTTTGGGGATTTACTCTTAGATGTTTTGTTGTCGAGTTTTGAATTTTTACTTCCTGCCCTTACTTGAAATTCGATTATCAGAGTTTAAACTGCTAAACAGACCAATATAGACTTTAAATGTGTCCAACCCTGTGTGGTGTGGCGTCAGGCGGTAGATATAAGCTTATAAAATGACCAAGATGTGTAAGGTAGACAGATGTGTATATCTTTACCCGTTTCTTAAATTCCGAACATTGTATAGGAAAATTGTCAACATCAAATCAATTTCCTATACATATTAAGGAAAATATGCCTACCAGACACGTATTGGAATTTTCCCATACATTTCTGGACATTTGCCTATACACTTCGTACTCTTCCCATACGCTTCTTCCCAAATGGGAAAATTCCTATACATTTATAGGAATTTCCACTTCCGATACGATGTATAGCCCGCGTGGAAGGATGTGCATTATGACTGTAGTTAAAACTGTAGACATCGAACTGCAGTTGCGATATACTATCTGAAACTATAGGTTAACTGTAGTCA
>NW_026267361.1:209755-213319 GCF_000697945.3 Frankliniella occidentalis | reverse complement strand
TTCTAGCTCAAAAATTGGATTTAAAAAAAAATCGAAAACCACAGGTCCCCAAAATAACGTTTTTTAAAAATATATTTTTAATGTTTTCCAAGGGGTAACTCATCAAAGTAGAGCCCTTCGGGCGAAAACTTCATCTGTTTGGCTCTATCTCTAACCGTTGAGGCGCTAGAGGGTGTTTTTGACGAGAATAAGCGAAAAAATTCTAACGCTAACGCGTTAACGCCCCCCCTTAGGTTTTAATGTTTATATCCAGAACTGTCAAAAGATGCACAGTTTCACACATTAAGATTTTCAATATGATTTTATTGTATTGATAGTGTGTTTAAACTCTAAGTCAGGAAAAGTATCTAAGTTGACGAAGTTGATGAAGCGCTTGACTAAAGAGCGTATTACAGCGGAGAGCGTGACCGCAACCGTAGTTCTATTGCAGCTCCAATAGAGCGCAGCACAATTTGTGGTCGGTGTTATGTTATGTTTGAATTCCTTGATAGTCATTATTTCTACATTTCAACCTTTACACTAGATCTAAATTACACCATACCAAGCATATAAAGAACGATAGGTGTCTTCATTTGTATCAAACATGTCTGATGCCTTGTTTTTCTTCTTATTTTATTCAACTTACGCCATGCTTTTATGGCAAAAGCGCCTTATAACAACTAATTTGTGGGCATTCCCTCAGTATGCCAACTTTTAATTATACTTCTAATTATTCAAAAAGATGTTATTTAACCATTTTTGGAGTGTACACAAAAACGATTCAATAAAAACAAATTTATTTAGATGTGGGTTGTATATAAAATTTATGATATTACATTATTCAATTTTGCTTAAAACACGCTATAAGTTTGTTTGTAAAGTTAGGTATTACTGTTTGAAACTACACTTCCTGTCTAGGTAAGAGCATTGTTGTGTAGATTTCAAGAAGAAGTCAAGATCTTGTGTGGTATTCCCTATTAGTGTTTTTGGCTTACTTGGCTTACTTGCAGTTTCTTTGTTATATACAAAGTTCTTATCTTTAAATCACTTTAATTTAGTTTACTTGGTTTAATAAATTGTAAGAAAAGTAAGTATTCAGTGAGTTAAATATTGACAAGTAGGGTCATTGCTTAAAGTTTTAGTTTTAACTCGTAATGAAATGTGTTTTTTTTTTCAGATGAATCTTCCTGATGAAATTTTACTCATTATTTTTAAGTTTTTAAGTGTAAGTGACATTTTAAATTGTCGCTTAACATGTAGTAAATTTTTAAGTATTTGCTATGATAAGTCGTTGTGGAAAGATAGGAAGGTTGTGAAATGGACATTTGATGATCTTAAGACTCTTCAATTTGCTACTGTTATTAATTGCATTCAGTTCAGGTACCCCAATGGTTTTAACTTAGCAACAATTAGGAAGTATCAGTGTACTGCTAAACTAATATATTTTAATGTGTTTGGTGTAAAGTCTTACAAGTATGTTTTACAACTAATAACAATTCTGAAAGCTTTACCAAAACCTAATGTTGTTTATATATATTTATATCATTATTCTGAAGATCCGTATCGCCAAGAAACTAAGTCTGTGAAGAGGAGGGAATTCAACTGCTTAATTAATAGATTGTATTTATGTAATTGTCATTTAGTTCTTAAGAAATCCATGAAGTATGATGTACTTATTTATAATAAGTTTCAATAATTTTTTGTTCTTTTTTTACAAATATATTTGTTCTTGTATGTGTGTACTACACTGGGGACTATGACAACTTCAGTTAGTTGTAGTACTGGTGACTATGTGCTATGTAAAGCCTCTGATTGTATTTTAAGTTGTATGTAAGTTTTTGTTTTTTCTTGATTTCTTCTGTCATAGGTCTTGTGATACTCGTTTAAAGATCATGAATTATTAATATGTTTTTCTGCTTAATTGTTTTCTTGTTTCGAGATAATTGTCTTAAAACTTCAGACAAGTTGAGAAAAGCTCACGTGGTCTATGCAGACAGACTCTTTCCTGCTGTGTCTAGATTGTTGCTGAATTGTGTGTGATTCACCTGTTTTATTTTGGTTATTGTATGCTCTGTTATTTTGTACATTTAGATAATGATCTGTGCTTTCTGTCGTGTCTCTCACACTCCTTTATCTTCATAGGTTTTCTGGTTCTTGTTTTTGAATGTCGCGTGGTAATTATTCCATGTCATTATCTATATTTCATTGATATTTATTTCATGGGAAAACTGTTTTAAGTATACTTGCTCAAATCTGCTTGAGATACTTGAAGTAGTTACGACTTTATGCTGCATTATAAATGAAATTGTTAAAGGTGTAAATAAACTTACAAACCATTGCTTAAAACATGAATGGATAAATCACTAATCTGTGTATCATTTCAGTAAACTTGACGGTAACATACAATGAAAGCAAAAAGTGTGTTATTGTAGTAAATTATAAGTAGAGTGTAACTTCTTTACCAAATTAGGTATTGGCATCCCTCTTTTTTTAAAGAGGTGTTTATTCATATTCTATAAATGTCTTATTGAGCAACAATTTGCGGAAAGTTCTCCCTTTTTGACATAAACTTGTCATTCACTACAGCACTTAAAGTTACAAACATACATTTCTGACTCACTTAGTCATTGGACCAAAACTAAACAAACAAAACAGCTGGGCTGTTTTTGAAATTTTAGTTTGAAAACTGTTGGCAGATACGAGCAGCCTACGCTATATCGCTTGTAATAGCGCCATAACATTCAAGACAAGGAACGTAAACTTTTCAAAAATCTTACTAACACAGCGTCAAATTAAGAGATCACTGATAATTTTTTCACACATAAAAGACGTATACATTTAGACGTATTTTATATTATATGTTGACACTTATAATTTTAAATGAGGTAAAAACATTATAACTATTTTCAGTTATAGGTTGGCTGCATCAGTATACTTTCCGAGCCTTTTCAAACGAAATTATTACAAGGCGGAATTATAGTCCTAGCCAACAATCAAAGCCGGGGCTAGCGCTCAGCGGCCGCGTTCAAAACGGCGTCTGTGTTGCATCTTTAAACACGGCGACTAGTTCTCATTATTTAAACGTGACCACCGAATCGACGCCAGGGCCAAATAATTTTTGGGTTGGGTTGTACAAAGCAACAGGCGATCGATTCCATTGGTCAAACTTTCCCGCGCAAATTTGTGATTGGCCGAAATTTCCCTGGCTCGACTCGGCCTGCTGCTCAGCTCGTCATTTCCATGGAAACACGTGGATGCAAACTCAAATTTCTCAAATTTCATCAGACAAAATTATACTAAACGTATTTCAAAAAATTTCTAATTTTCTGTAGTATTTTTTATTCAAATTTCGTTAAAATCCCTTAGGCACAATTGGCTCTGCCATAAGGGGCCATCGTCAAGAATAAAAATAAAAAATTCTAACGCTAACGCGTTAACGGCCCCCTTAGATTTTAACGTGAACACTGGCATGTATACATACATAATACTACAACGATTCATTACATTGGTAGTTACTGATTTTGATATACACTGCAGCCAAATATCTAGGAAACTTATGTTGATCAGATTTAATTAAATGATCTA
>NW_026267361.1:208261-209705 GCF_000697945.3 Frankliniella occidentalis | reverse complement strand
AAACTGTAGTTATAAGTACAGTCTTAGAACAGATATTTGAGTGTTACGAATGAATTTCATTTTCGTGTTACAAACTGCGCTTAAACACAATTTTCAAGTATAAAACTGCCATACTTTAGATTTTAATACTGCTGCAATTCATCAAAGCAGTTATATTTTCAGTTACATTTCAATCAGACTGTTGTTATCCTAGACTGAAAACAGCAAATATAGTTTACAGTTTTGAACTGTGCATATGTTGTACTCAAAATATAAGTAGACTTTATGTGACAAGGTACACTCAGTACGTCTTTTTACCGACAGTACTCCCTCGTTGCTTCACCTGTGCGATGAGTTTGTCGATTCCTTGGTCGGTGGGGTTTTGCTTCGCCTAGCCTAGGCGCGCCCTTCCGACGGCCTACCTGCCTCTTCGACCTGCCAAACAACCGGTGGTTCCTCCGTATGCGTACAGCAGAAATATGTCCCTTAGCGGGGTCGCTACCCAAGTACCTCACCCTAACGCCAACAAAAATTTATATTTCCCGGTTAAGAATCGCTTTACTAGAGGCGAAGTTCTGTTATTCGTGATATCGACCAGGGAAGAGGACCTTATAATTATAACCGGGTTTATTCACGTAAAAAACCGGACAAGGCTAGGGAACCCCAAACTGCCACAAGTTGAATTACAGAGAAACTGTAATTAAACTGTAGTTGGACAAGTAGGCCGACGGGCCCGGACCCTTGGCATGACACCAGGTTACTGCGGCACCATAGCTATCGTGTCGCAGTGGCTCAGTGGTCAGCGTACCGGGTTCCCAACTCCGAAGTCCGAGGTTCAACTCCCGTCAACATCCGAGGTAAAACCAGTGTAATAACTATGAGGTAATAACTGAAATGATACAATATGAGGTAAATAACTGAATAGGAGGGAGAAAGAAAGACCCAGAGAGGGAAAAAGATGTTTTTAACACTATGATTTAGAATCATTTGACACTCAAGTTTAATTATAGTCCGAAACACAGACAACTTGTAGATCGAACTATATTTACATCTGTAGATAGAGTGCGCGAAAACTGCAGCTAAAGTGAGGAGTGTTCCAAATCTTTACACATTTTTTTTAGATTGACTGCAGTGAAACTGCAGTTGACTGTCATTTAACTATAGTTTTCTATTAAATAACTGCACTTAAAGTGCATGATGCCAGATGCAGTTCGTATGCACTTTTATTGTACTTGCAAATTACATTTGTGTTTGTAAAATACCAACATTACTTCAGTACAAATACTATGCTCACACTAAGGTTCTAGCAGAAGTTCAGCTGCAGTCCACAAGTGTATTTAAAACTGTAAATCTTTCCACGCGGGAGGGAATTTCCTTTACATGCGTATAGTAGAATTCCCAACATTTTTTACAGTGAACCGTTTCGTTGTCCAGAAGTGACAACAATAATACCCTGAAAATTTCA
>NW_026267361.1:198452-199316 GCF_000697945.3 Frankliniella occidentalis | reverse complement strand
CATAGCAAAAATGCGAGTGGAAGTGGCCGGGTGCCGGGAGACGCATTCAAACGGCGCGCGGGAAACGCTGACGGCAGGCGGTATAGTACGCTCCCCGCTCTAGTCGTTAATGGTAAACCAACCACGCGTATTGCATTGACTGACACTGCTAGCAGACTGCTTGCGACGAGCATCAGCCTCTCTTACGTTCCTACACGAGACAGCAACGCAGCGCCAGTGCCAACACAAGCTCACAAGCACATCGGTGAGTGAGCAGGAGGGCTGCATTTGTGCAAGCGCACCATTAGCTTTATGTGCGCCAGGCGCGTGACAGCGTTTCGTGAGATATCGCGAAGCCTGTTACGCGAGACGTGGTCTGGCGTACATATTCAAATTTGACGTGACCCATGTTGGGGACGGTCCTGCAGTCGGACACTGTTGCGCAGTGTCCAGATCAGTTGTTGGCTGAGCGATTAGCGAAGCCTATTACTCCGTCTTGTTGGAAAAAAACTTTTTCTGTCTGTCTGTCTGTCCGCACGATAACTCGAGAACGAATAGGGTATTTCGGGTAAGCGAACCAGCGGAAACGGAACGGTCGAGCGGCTATTAGATCCGTCTCAGCCTGCGAACTGCGCATGCACAGTAGACTCTGCCAAGCCCCGCCGCCTCCCCCTCTCCCCCGCGCATCAGTAGCAGAGATGCAACCAGCGGTGAACTGGCCGGTTCCGTTTCCGCCGCTCCGCTTACCCGAAATACCCTATTGAGTGAGCGACCTGGGATTTTAAGGGTTGTTTTGTGTCATGAAAAGACAGATCGAGTTCGAAGATGAGCATTCTAGCTCAAAAATTGGATTTTTAAAAAATCAAAAACCACAGGTCCCAAAAA
>NW_026267361.1:176299-196517 GCF_000697945.3 Frankliniella occidentalis | reverse complement strand
TTTTTCGGTGTATTGCCGGTGGGGCTAAATAACTTCGACGATTCGGGCCGATGTATAGGACGCTAAGGAAGAGTTCTGCGCTACATGCACCTCAAAAATTTGAACGTTGGCCTCCGTAGGGCCTAACTACTACGGGATTCTTTAACTCTCTCGCCAGGTCGAACGACACGGCGCACGGACACCGGACAGGTGGTGTTCGAAAGAGGGCCCCCTGGGTTACATTTGATGTGAATATGACTAACCTGCGCCGCGCGCCGCAGCCGCTACATCCGTCCGCGCGCCGCCACCCCGCCCGGACCCCACGCGGGCCCAAATCTTTAACGCTGATGCGCGGTGAGTTCCCGACATCGCAGAGCGCCCGGACAAAGACCGACGTAATCAGCATTGTATTACCTTTCAAAAAACCCACCGATGGAGTTTTCGATCTATTTTTGGGCCAGGCTAGCCTAGGTAGATGTATGCCAGGCGCCTCGCAGCGCAACAGTTTTTCGTGAGATACCGCGAAGCCTGTTACGCGAGACGTGGTCTGGCGTACATCTACCGTGTTGAGGCGGTTTAATGACGACGAGGCATCTTCATTTACCCTTGCAAAATTACCTGGATATGTTTTCCCTATTACTATAATCTGTGATGCTATTTCCTCTCTGAGTAGGTCACCCCATCAAGCCTTCAGAAGGCCTTAGAAGAGCCAGCATTTAGTTTGGTGTATAAACAAATTCCAAAAGTATCATAAGATGTTTGGTGTTTTTAGCCCGCCCTTCTGCTTTAGAAAAGCTATTTAGCGGGCTTATGCAAACGACCTCGTGTCTGTCTGTCTGTGTGTCTTTCTGTTCCACTTGGAGGAGATGTGCAATAGACTTCAAATTTGCAGGGTGCCTTATGGTTCACTCCTAGAAAACGAAACGCCTACGGCAAATCCTAGCAATCACCCCTAAGGGGCTGAAAGGGGGTATCAAAGAAAATGAGAAAGGTAAAAAAAGTCACATAAAAATATTTTTCTATATGATCCCCTAAAGGGTTACCCGTCAAAGTAGAGTTGTAGGCGAAAATTTCGTCCGTTTGGCTCTTTCTCTAACCGTTTAGGAGCTAGAGCGTCTTTTTATCACGAAAATAAGCTAAAAATCGCTATAGAGGAAACGTATTTAAGACCAGGAAAGCAGGTTTACATGACCACCCCACGAATTCCCACGAAATTTTACCACTTTTCCTAGACCACTATCTAAGACATTGAGACCTGGAACCAGCATCCTAAAAAATCTGTTGAAGGAGATGATTTTTTTAAGACTTTGGGTAATTTTTCTAGTAAAAATGTAAGATATTTTTAAAAATCTCAGTTTTTCAGCACCGGAGGCCTCAGAAAGGCAGGCCATAGTTGCTCCTGAAAGAAAATGATGCGAGGATTCTAAATCAGCCCTCGGATTTAGTCCTCGGGGCCTCCAAAGGGTCGTAAATGCCAGAAATAGGATTTTGAGGACTTTTCCAAATATTTTGGGGAAACTGCTTTAAACAAGCAGGCCCGCCCTTCCGCCGGGGCCGGGCTTGCTTGGCCTGCCGGCGGCTGTCACGCGATTTGCTGAAGAACATGATCGAATGATGTAGCGGGCCTAGCGGGCCTTTGGCCCGCTTCAACCCGTCGTCTTTGAGTTTTCCCCATAGACACGAGAAAGGGACATAACGGTGAAGCACCGCGACTACAACCCACCCATCTGCTTAGAAAACGTTTTTTGGGAGTGGGGGGAGAGTTTCTATCCTATTTTGCGGTTTTTAGGCCTTTTTCAACAACTTATTGTCCACTATGGCAATTTTTAGCTTATTTTCGTCAAAGAAGACCCTCTAGCGCCTAAACGGTTAGAGATAGAGCAAAACGGACGAAATTTTCGCTCAGAGGGCTCTACATTGACGAGTTACCTCTAAGGAGAACATTAAAAAAATACTCTTTGGGTGAATTTTTGAACCTTGGATACCCCCATTCACACACTTAGGGGTGGTTACCAGGATTTGCCGTAGGCGTTGCGTTCTTTAGAAGCGGACCTGAATATACCCTGAAAATTTCAAGTCTCTAGCACATCTCCTTCTTGTGGAACAGACAGACACACAGACAGACAGACACGAGGTCGTTTGCATAAGCCCGCTGGATAGCTTTTTCAAAGCAGAAGGGCGGGCTAAAAAATCCTAGAAAACTTTCGGAAGCAGGTTTGGATAGGTAAAAGACTATACTTCCTGAAAAGATTTTTTAAAAGGGTGGGTCGAGCCCTTCCTGCGGAGCTAGAAGCCTTAAAAAATTGCCAAAATTTGATAATTTTGAAAAAAATAAATTAAAATCTCCAGTTGTAACTCTTTGAGATAAGACCTCCTACGCCAAACGTTTTGCTCTAGCTATCACCACTGAGGTGTTAAAAAAGGGTTTTTTAGTCAAATTAAACCAACAAAAGTCAATTTCAGGGAGCCAACGGGGCCCTACGTCCACAGAGTTAGCTCACATTTGGTACCGGAGTCTTCTCAGGACGCTTGTAGTGTTGCCCCCCCCCCCCGACACACACACACACACTCAAGCGCGCCCGGGGCGGGTGCGTGCCCCGCCCGAAGGCTGCCCTAGCTACAGCAGTAGGACGACACTCACTCCACGGCCCTCGACGCCCTGCCGGCTGCCGTCCGCCCGCGTAAAACTTTGTACAGCTATTTTGTCGAAAATTCGTCTCCGATGAGAGACGAAACAGAAACGAAATTAAAGTGAAGAAGATACGACGTGGAGACGAAATGACAGTCAATTGGCAACAGAGAGGTCGTCTCCGTCTGGTCGCTGATTCATCGCTCACTCATTGCTGTTCCATCGCCGCCTTCGTCTCCTGCGATGGAAGGACGACGAAGCATCGCGTTCTTGGCGAGCCGCGCTCTAATCTATACACAGAGATGGAGATGGCCGAGTGAGCTGGGAGCTCACTCACCAGCCCGATGTCGAGAGTTCGATCCCCGGTAGCATCCCAAAATTTTTCTCTTTCACCTCTCTCACCTCCCACTCATCTCTTATTCGTGTCCGTCACGTTTCAGTTTCGTCTCCGTTTCGTTGCCTCCAAGCGCACTGGACGACGAGTACGCGATGGAACAACGATGAGTTGGCGATGAATCAGCGACCAGACGGAGACGAACTTTCTATCGCCAATCGACTGTTATTTCGTCGAAATTCCGTCTCTATGTCGTATCGTTTTCAAACCAATTTCGTTTCTGTTTTGTCTTTCAAAGGAGACGAGTGTTAGACGAAAAAGCGGTATAATTTTTTTCACGGGCGCTCCCCGTCCAGGTCAGCACAGCAGCAGGTTGGGCGAGGAGGCGCCCCAACAGCAGTGTCGTCCACTCCGCCGCCCTCGACGCCCTGCCGGCTGCCGTCCGCTCCCCACCCAGGTCGAAGGAGGACGTTCGACTCGACCTGGAGGCCCTGGCAGGGCAGCGTCCTCAAGTCCACGAGCCCGCGGTGCGGCGCGCCGTGGGGTCGTCGGCGAGGTGCTCCTGGTGCCGGCCGACAAGAACCCCAGGAAACAGCTAGTGCCATGCAGTGCGACGCCTGGCTGCGAGGTGCTCCTGGTGCCGGCCGACAAGAACCCCAGGATACAGCTAGTGCAATGCAGTGCGACGCCTGTCCTCGAACTTGATCTCATCCCTGAGTTGGCGAGGTCCTGTCCGAGAGTTGATGAGAACGTCTCTGGACGTCTACCTAATTAGCAGTCTGTTTCTTTTAATTATGATAGGGCAATTGAAATGAACTTACGTCTGGTGAAAGCCCTTTTATCTTTTTACTTAATTTGTAATTTGAATTAAAATAGTGAACTTGACAGAAAAACTGTGGTGATTATTTCAGTAAACTTTAATTTCATTCAGCCTTTGCAGTAATTCAATATCATTTTGATTCAGGAGAAGTTTGCTCCTCTGCTGCCCCGAACATTTCAAGTTTGCAAATAATATTAGGTATTGGAACTACAAGGCAACGAAGGTCTTTAGGCCATGAGTAAACCTTAATGTGGCTGTTAGGATTAAGGTAAGGGGAAAGTAGTGTTACCTCTGCCTCCCCTGCATCCTCACTGATATCAGTAACATATCCAATGTATTTTCTTCTTGATTCTATGACCAACAAGTAAGCTCCACAGCTTATTTCTGCAGGAGCAGTGGTTTGCAATGTCAAGTCGTGGGTCAAAGAAAACTCCTGACTGGTTGATACTCGTTTGCAGCCGACATAAGATTCTGGAATAAAATTAAAAACAAGAAGAAAGACAGGGCATCAAACATGTTTGATACAAATGGAGAAACCTCTTTCTTTACATATGCTTGGTATGGTGTAATTTAGATCCGGTGTAAAGGTCAGAATGTTGATATAATGACTATCTCTATCAAGAAATTCAAACACAAATGCCGCCACAAATTGTGCCGCGCTCTATTGGAGTTGAAGTACAAATACGCCTGCGGCCACGCTCTCCGCTGTAGTGCGCTCTTTAGTCAATAGATAGCGTTTTTCACGCATGCGCTTCATTAACTATGTCGACTTAGAATCTTTTCCCGACTGAGAATTTAAACACACTATCAATACAATAAAATGGTGTAAAACGGTTATTTTTAGCCATCACTGTTAAAAATATTTCATTACATTTTCATTACCTGTTGTGAAGCTATTTTTATTAGATTTTCGTAATGATGTTTAATAACTTTTTCATTACGTATCGTTAAATTTCATTACATTCTAATGAAGTTTCACAATACGTAAGTCATCAACAATGACATTTTTAGTTGTTCCTTGAATTTTTGTTAGGTTTAAGTCCTGGACTAATGTCCTGGTACTGTTTAATTCTTTGCAGTAAACCCAGTGGGGTTCTTTAGGCCAACATATTATGTTGACTCATCAGACGATAGTTCAGATGGATCTTATCGTCTACCTGAGAGCTCCAAGGATAGTTCATCAGATTCTGAAAGTAAAATAGATGAAGGAGAAGACAGTAATGAAAATTCTGACGAGAAAGATAATGGAGGAGAGGGAGATAGTGAAGAGAGGGATAATGAAGATGATGAAGAAGAAATGAGAGTGGAGGTGAAGAACATCTGGAAAGATCATGGTCAAGAATGCTGGACCTAGACAACTCTAAGCCATCAAGAATCAAAAGAAGGGTAGGGCAAACAACATCTGCTTCAGGAAAGGAAAGAGGCAAGGAACTCAGGTGAAGCCTACCGTACAGAGACTGGTAAATTAGTACCTGCAAAGGCACCAACTCTACTAAAGGATTGCAAGATGAAGTGTGCACATGGTCGTATGCTGAGGTTGTTGGCGAGTCGTAAGAACGTTCTTGTAGATGCTACTTTCAAAAAGTGCAGTCGAAAGCCCGAAATGAGGCAGATGCTTAATGTTGTCACCAACTATGAGGGAGTGGTAAGAGCAGTTCTAAGTTGGAGGCTACTTTGTGTCATTTTCATCAATACAAATGGTTTACTTTATTACCATCTGTTTAACTGTTCTTTTGCAGGTTGTTGGGATTGTGCGAGCATTAATGCAGTCAAAACGTGAAGAAGCATATGTTACACTTTTCTCTTACCTGAAGGCTTTTTGCCCAAATCTGAACCCAGAGCGCTTTCACAGTGATTTTTAGAGGGGAATGATGAACGCTCTTTCAAGGGTATTTCCTCAGAGCTTGATTGTGGGATGTCTTTGGCACTATGGTGTTGTAAGTAACAATCATTTTGGTTCCGATGGTGACTGTCATCTGTCCCATTTCTGACGCGTGGTTCTTTCAACAGGCTCGTAGTTCCTATGCCAGAATAATAGGATTGACAATACTTGCTGCAGAGCAAGAGGATGTTGGTGAAACATTAAGATGTCTGTGTGCTGTGCCCCTTTTGCCAAGTAATTTAATGCGGCAAGGGAATAATTTGAAATCAGTGTCATGCAGCTGTGTTATCCTATATTTTGTACCATTACTTAATATTATCCATTAAGAAACAGCCTTACAGGGATTTTGTATGCCACATTTCCCTTATGTATCATTTTAATGTTATGATTTTGTTGTCAGTGGTTTGGCTTAATGTTCTTTTTCTGTCCTGCAACTTTCTCCATATTAAGATATGCAGTATCTGTTTGGCTGCAATCCGTTGCATATGTTATGGTGGTAAGAAAACTAAGTGTATACACTTGCCGTTTCTCTTTAAGTCAGTGTGCCATTATGTTGAAATGTTCTTTTTTAAAAAAATAAAAATTATAAGGACTGATTCTTTTCTAATTTGATACAAATAAGTTTGCACAAATTCTTTGCACGACAAGCCATCAAAATGCCGACAAAACTTGAACAATATATCGTATTTTGGTTAGTACCAGTACCACAGGGTAATATGCAGTCTACAATGAAGTTTTAGTACAGTCATTGCCTATTTGGAACTGATGTCATTAGAAACAACATCTTTTCAGATGCTAATAAGCAATGCTAACAAAATAGTTTCTTTTAACTGAAATACAGACCTTGAACCTATTTTTGAAATGTGAGTAAAAAATGTCTCAATCTAGTAGAAATTAAGCTGATGTGTAGAATTAAAAATTATCAGTAGTGACCAATAGTCCCAGAAGCAGTTCCTTTGTTGTCAAAGTATAGAACTGTAGTGCCATACATCCTTGGCCACTGTACAGTTTTTCCAACCGATTGTTAAGATCTTGCAGCATTAAGAAATTTAGTAAATATCTAAAATGAACACATCATATTAAAGAGTTTCATATGATAAGACCTTCAGAATCAGAAGAAATTATGTAATGTCCAAGTCAACAGTAACAACATACCGGTTTAAAGTGACAGAAACACAGGTTGTACATAAAATTGAGCTGTTTAACCATGAAATGGGTAACGCTTGGTAAGTGGTTCTTTGCAAACAGGGCAAGACATATATAACTCTGTTATCTCATTGTTTTTGATAAGGCAGTCTGACATGCAGATTTTGTGAACAACATGCCCACAATCTGGGACAATTACCAGAGCTTCATTATCAATTATTTTGCAATATTTGCATGAAAAATCTGTCAAAAGAAATTAAGACAATATAATGATATTTGGAGAGTAAATAGAATGTCATGTAAGGTACGGCACCTACTTTTCAGTTTAGTCTGACATGCTCTACGTTGACCTCTCAAATGCCAATTACCAATGAATTCAACATGCTCTAGTTTATCAACCTTGAGCAATCACCGTAAGGTTTTACTGACTAATCTTGAGCAGTAGTAATGGATGCTTGATACGCTGCCCAATCAAAACAAAGATCTTTCCTCTGGTGTCTGGTTGAACGCCTGTCCATCTTGAACAGCTTCTGGTAGGAAGAGAGACACAATTTTAGTAATAATAGCGCCGCAGGCAGAAAATATTATATTTTGAAAACAGAATAAAGCTGGGTAATGTGAGCAAAAGTTGTGGACATTTTCGTTTACCAGAAATGACTCATAACCTGAATACGAGATCTACATCAACAATCCAATGAAACTAACGGTTGACAGATGACATGCAACTTAAATAATTGTACCAAATTATACACTACAATCTGTCATACTGTCTTGATCATCATGATTAACAATGAACTGACTGAAAGAGATAATATGATAGTTTCAAAACTGGATGGAGGGATGAAGTGTATTGGCACTAACCATCTGTTAATAGTGATCTGCATATAGTCAATGTAGTACAGTTTTTAGAACTTTGAAGAAGGCTGTTGCTGTTGTCGTAAAATCTCCTGTGTTTTGGCTGATGGGAAAGTTTCAAAATTCGTTTTGTGTTCATAATTTTCTTGTTTTTATTTGGAATATTTAGAGTATTATTTTCGGAGACATAGGCTGGTCTCACTAGATTCACTCGTAGAAATGCTTTCTCCAACACTTTATTTGAAAGACGAAACTGAGGTTAAAACCTGTTTACGACATCTTCCTCGTGATTTGTCTGTTAGTTACTCCTATCACTTCTTTTGTTGTAGATGGCGGAATCAAGATTGCCTCTTCCAGTATCGGAGATAAAACATGAAGCAGACGAAGAGGTTACTGTTGATACAGCAGTGCAATATTATATCATGTTACTTTCTGGGGATACAGTTAAGGTCATAACTATTATATTAAGATCTGAGCCTCCACTGAAAATGCAAGTATGTGTAGGTGTGTGAACATCCATTCGCACTTGGAGGGGTAAAGATGTGAAGTTTTCCTAGAAAATTCACATTTACCTCCTTAAGTGTTCAAATGGATATTCACACACCTACAAGTGTGCGCCATTCACACACTTGCGTTTTCTGTGTCCATGCAGTTCTTCAATATTGTCTCTGTGATTTGATTTTAATGCTGTTCATAGATATTGGCTGGTGAGGGTACTTCATTCAGACTAATGACTATTGCGATATTTCTGTTGACAGTTGGAGGAGACTAGTTGGCTGACACCCAAGTGTGAGCCAAAATGTGAAGGAGGGCTTGATTCTTCTGTAGTTTCTTCAGGTCCAGACGAAAGTTCAGGAAAGAAAGACAACCGGGGTAAATATCCAGTTTGCCCAAAACATTTTGTCTGTGATCGATTGGGTTTTCAGGAAATATCCCATCATATATTTAATTCACACAGGAAAACTTTCTCCCAGAGTATGCTAGTGATAAGAATGAAATATTGCAGTTCAAAAACGCATCATATGATTAAAACAAAACTACAATCTTCATGTAATTGTCTTGAGTATGAGGGAGCAAGTGACAGGGTTTTGCGGAGTCTTAAATGAAAGCTGACAACTCCATCAGTGACTGGAAGGGCTTTAAGGTAGCCAAACGTACTTGAAGACAAAACGCAGACGGGAAAGCTTTCACCCTGGTAGCACAAATTGTTCTGAGAATCTTTGATGAAGTTCAAAGAACCTAAAATATGTTCTGGGATTGTTCTTGGAAGGTTTGGTGTAACAATGTTGGTCTTCACTTCAACTTCAACTAGATGACTTTTCTAAAGCAGAAGGGCGGGCTAAAAAGGGTTATTACGACGGCTTGTTCAACTGAACTGAACACATCATAGATCTTGTCTCATAAACATAAACTTGATTAACTCAAGATAAGGTCTGAACTACGTGCGATTCATCTTAAATCAATTGTAAATCAGATGGTTCTTCCTTCATGGAATTGTACACTACTAGTAATGAAATAAAAGCTGATATCTGCTGTGGAGCATTGAGTGCCATTCCATTTTTTGTGTAACTGACCAGTTTTACACTCAAAGAGTGATAAAGTGAAACATACCATTCTTCTAAGAGAGGAGAATGATTTCGAAGCCACCCAGATGGATATAAGTAAATATTCAAAACAACATGTATTTGAAGCCTGCTGTGCAAAAATTGCACACCATAAAAGTCACAAATATTTTTATCTGATAGGTGGACAACATTACTTTACAACTATACCTCCTGACAAATTTGCTTTATGGTAAAACAGAAATTATCTTAGCCTGTGACTGCAATACTGATAGATTGACTAACTCCAGGCACAACTTGGAACTTGAGAGTATACACGAGGCCTACAGTATAAAGCCCTTGTTCAATGAGCCGACTAGAGTAGCAACAACCAGGGCCGTCGGAAGTGTTTTTCGGTAGGGGGGGCCAACTTAGACAAAAAGCGGGGGAGGGGGGATTTTTTCGCAAACAATTTTTTTACTACTAATTGGTTTTATCTTTCCTTAGGACATAGTTTTGTCCAACAATTTTTTGCACAAAATTGTCCTAAGCACTCTGTGTCTTTCTTATAGTGTGTCCTCATTAGAGTCAATCGACAGTAGTTTCAGTGTCCGTTTCTTGTGGACATGAAGCAGCATGCAGTGGGAGACGGCCATGGTCTCTCATATGCTTGAACGCAAGCAAGGCGTTGTTATACGTCTCAACACACTGGATGACCACTCACATGCGCCACCGGCCTCACAATGCCAGTTAAATCCTCGACTTTCCAAAAAGACGGGGTTTCGGGAAAACCTCACTTTCTCCCTAATATTTCTTGGAATTCTGGGGGGGGCGGCGCCCCCCCCCCCTAGAATATTTTAGGGGGGGCGAGTTGCCCCTCCTGCACCCCACTTCCGACGGCCATGGCAACAACATCATCGACTAGCATAGGTAACATTGGAATTAGCAAGAATCTATCACTTGCATCAGCCATTGTAAAAACTAACATCTCTGATCACCCGGCCCAAGAACTGATAATAAGCATAATGAGTGAAGTAAGTAACAGAGAGCAGTGTAAGCATGGTGTGAGTTTCAATATAAAAGGAATTTGAGTGAAGAAAACACGAAGCTACTGAATCATGTATTAGAAGAGGAAAAATGGGAAGGACTGAACTAAAGCAAATGAAGCAAAATTATTCATGGACACACTCAAATATCACTTTGACAGTACATGTCCAAAAATTAAATCTGAAATTAGGAGAAACCATGTGGAAACAACTTACTAGTAAAAGAAACAAAGAAGAATCTTGACCTAGTCTGTGAGCAACTCAAAATAAACATAAAAATGTTGACCACAGACCTGTTAATGCTTTGAGAAATAAATATCACGGGATACTGAGCTACGACGCCTGGAACGTCGCAAATCTGTTTTCGGCTACGTGCCACCCGCACCCGTGTATGTAGAGAGAGACAGATTGATTGATTGATTGTTTTTATTGATCAAGGTGGGTACAAGAGGACTTTAAAGTCCCACGGGTGCACCGCACCGCTCTCTACAACAATATTAACAAATTTGTGAGTAAGTTGAAAGAGGTAAAGCTGATTACAGTGTTTACATATCACAATATTGCTTATAGCTATTCATTATTAAGTTTTTTTAAATAAGAGTGAGGGTCATATTTCTTCAAATAGGGCCACTGAATTAAAAGTTTTTACTTCAAATTCTTCTTTTTGTACACAACCGTGAAGACCCTGAACGCTGCAGAGTCAAACGGTTATTATTTCATGGACATTCATGACCCTGGCTCTGTCTGTCTCTCTCTACATACACGGGTGGCACATGGCCGAAAAAATCTGCGGCGTTCCAGGCGTCGTAGCTCCAATTTGAATGATGCTACACTCAAAACAAGGGCATCATTAGCTGCAGTAGATCACAGGCTTCAAAAAACTGAGTGGGTGAGATTTCTAAGCACATTGGCTTCAGAGGAGATAGCTTCGCCAGCCAGCGCGGCACACATTTCAACGAACTTAGTTGCTACTCCATTATAGTTCTACTCCATGTTCAGAATTAGAATCTGTTTCCTCCTCTCCTTTGTCAGTTCTAACAGAGCCTTCAGGTTTTGACTGTGTCTTCTCTTTATCTTTGTCAATGAGACAAGAGCTTTCAGGGTTTGACTGTGGCTTCTCTTCATCTTCAGTAGTTAATGATACCTGGAGTTCCACCCCTGTGGGCAAACAAACATAATCAGAAAGAGGAGGTGAAATAATAGTATACCATATACCCAAAGCAGCCCTAAAGATGCAAGACTAGACATTTCAACTTTTTGCAGAAAACTTAGTTCCATTTTAAAAGATCAGATTTACATTGCTATTACGAGGAGCAAGAAGCAGAACTCCACAGAGCTGAATATCTAGATCTCTTAAGAATGCAGAGCAAGCTGGAAACATACCATTTTGGCTGCAGAGGCAGGAAGAACCACACACTTAAGGAAATCAGGGTCATTTGGTACTTCTTTTGGGACTTCGTTATTGATGTACGATTGAAGCAAGTCAGGGTAATAGTTCTGGACTAATGTGCCGATGTCCTCATGAACTGGATTACTACTGCAAATAAAATACATGTTAAATAACTTGATTTATACCCAATAAGTATTGGCACATTGAGAAAATAATATTTCCTATACTTACAGGCAACTACATTTTGGATATGAAATCCCGTGAGGTATCCAGGTGACAGAGGCAAAATTTGAGGCTTCCGCAATATTAGGGCCAAGGTTGACAACGAGATGCGCAGCGTTAGGTGTGACTATGATACCCTGCCCACTTCTTTGGATGACCTGCACAATATCAGAAATGTGATCTAAGGAAGAGAAGTAAATTTTTTCTGCCCTCCCAAAACAGGTTTATTCACATCCAAACCATGTTGAAGGGTATCTTGTGTCTTCTGAGCCAAGAAGGGGTTATCACATGATACTTGTGGGATAACATCCCTAAACAATATCCTGAGTATTCAACATCTTGTATTATGGCATACGTTAACTTAGCAATGCCAGATGGAGGTACAATAAGCCTAAATAGGACAAATAAAAAATGTATAAGGACAAAATTATAGTTATTTTGCAGCAGACTGCAATTAAATGGATAAAGTTGCAATACAGACAAGACAACTACGAATTCAGGACATATCAACATCAACTGTTTCTTAAGACTCATCATAGCTTGGGGTGCGCATAGTGTTCAAAGTTGACACTCAACAGGGACAAGTCCTCGACATGGATGGGGCAGAATGAATGCAAGCTACCTCCGTAAAGATAGGGAGAATTTACCCCTGGATAATATTTGTCAAACATGCTTGTCAGGCTGATAAGATCCAAGTAGGATAAAGAAAAGTTAGCAGTTATGAGGTTTCTATCTTGATATGTTACTTCTATGCCACTGGCATACAAGAAACCCTTTGATGAGTAATAGGAGGCAGTGGCTTTTTCCTTAAATGCAACATCACTTGGTTTGTCTGGACTATAGCATTCATCTGCATGGATACAACGTTCACAGGTACAGATATCTGCTTTCATTTCTATCCTTCTGCTTTTAGAGCTATCCAATATATCCTGGAGCTTTGCTCCCTGCTGAGCTGTGGTTAGCGTTGCCAAATGATTTTGTAAGAGTACAAATTGCTTCTTTTTGGCAGCTGCAGATATTTTAATACTTTTCAGCGATTTTCTTGAGGAACAAAATAAGGGAGGTGGCTGAGCATTTTTTGGTAACTCGTCTTCAAAGAAATGCTCCAATAGCCCCTCACATCCTTCCTCTTTTAAGGCAGCCATACTGCAATAATAAAGACATAATTTTTTGACAATTGGAATCAAAGAAAAATACAGATATTAATAACAGAATGTTACATACCAGCAATTGTCAATTTCAAGTGAGTAGCTTGAAGGGTCTCTCATGGCTTTCTTAAAGTCATCTACATCCTCTTGCAGTAAAGATTTTTCCTTAACAGAGATATGTCCATAAATGACATTAATAAGAAGAGAGATAGGAGTGATCTTGGAGGGAGAGGGTCCACCGGTCCTCTTAAATTTAGCAAGGAATTCAGTCAAGGTGGTTCCACCACATCTATTTTCAACATTAAACTGAAACATTAAATTATTATTATTATTTATTGGCTGTTGGTTGTCATACAAAGTATTCACAAGCCCAAGTCAGGTTAATTACAGTTGTAAAATGATAAAATGATATTACGTCATAAACATTAAATCGCAGATCGTTAATGAATAATGAAATACATTTAATGGATGACACACTAAACAAACACATAAATAAATAAATAAATAAGTAAGTAAATAATTAATAAGAAGTTTACCTTGACATATCCCGCTTCTCTAACAGCGCTATCTGTCATCAGTAAGTCATCCACATACTTAGGGAGATTTAGAAGATCTTTTTCTGACAATGTTCGTTCCATGGTGATCACGGATATGACAAGTACTGTGAAACAAAAAAAGAAAAGAACCCTTTTTTCAGAACAAGAACAACTACACTTTGAGTTCGAACATTTAATAAGAGTCAAATTTAATTTGTAATAATATCTGGCATTGCCACTTACATCAACAAGCGACAAACCTCCGACTCACATCCGACGAACAGCGACAGGCCGACGGTCATAACTCTTCAAACGCAATTGCATTAGAGGCAAGGCATGTACTTTAAGATGACGAGCTCTTCCAATGTACCACAGATATACGAGAAGAAGGAATGTCAAATTCAAGATTGACATGCAGGCAAATTACTATTGAATACTGAATGATGTAATAAAACGAATGAGGTTTCTTGCCTTGCCTGATTACCACTGGTACTACGACAACGATATAGTAGATTAACACTACCATTTTAAAAGATTCAAAAATCTTATAAAAGATTCTGCATTGTGATCTAAAATTAGAGGATCAAGCAGCAGAGATATGAGATACTTCGGGTTTATAATCGTAATTACAGATTTTGAACTGTGTGGTTAGGTTGCAAGTTTCTAGTGTTGCCCTCTCTGCTGAAGAGCCATACAATCGATAGAAGTCGAGAGATACAACAATAACAAACAACGCAACACACACCAGTTTATCTACTAGTTACTATTGGGTACGACTGTCATTCTGTGATAGCTGTGGTAGCTAAGAAAGCATTGTAATTGTAATGTCGCTTAACTTTAATAGTTATGGAAACGTCATTCTATGTGCCTATTTAGCTTCTCAGCTTCTGTCGTGTGACCTTACCCAACACCCTGCTGCACCTTGTCTGCTACATTTGGCAGCTTTCTTAAAATGAAACTTATCAAAATTTATCTAAGAACATGACGAAGACTACTGAGACTACTAAGCTATTTCTCAATACTATGCTTTAATTTTACTCCCCACAAATTTCCATGTTAGTTGGTGTAGACGTACAATACCTCTGAAGTTCGTTTTTAAAATACAATACTCTGTAGACTAGTTAACGACTTGTGTCGGAGCTATTGTTGCTTAATAAGGTCACAACCATGTTCTTCTGATTCAATAAAATGATTTCCATTTAAGTGTTCTGTTGCAAATTATTTTTGAAGCCTTAAGACAGTCAAGCAAGATTGGAAAGTGTGCAATATCTTTGAAAGCATTCGCCTCCACCCTTTTGTTTAGAAAGTTCAACATAAGGTAAACGAAAGGATGATGAGTATTTGTTCTAAGCCACATCATTAACAGAGAGCAGAGATCAAACCATTTTACACAAAAGATTGCACCTGGTTGGCTAAACTACAACAAAGAACCGACCGTAATGTTGTGTAAATCAGAAAAAATCGGGAAAAAATATAAAAAAACTATAAAAAATTGAAACCGTAGCCAGAACCGTGGACAATGGATAGGTACGCCTTGTGCTCGCGATGCGCACTTGGACATTGGACAATCAAGCCAGGCCCTAGTTGAATTGTCAGCCGATTTAATAGCTTTAGAATTTTGATTGCTCTCATCAGAATTAAGCTACAGAAATAAAAATTGTAAAGCAGCTGGATTAGTATTGACAATATACATTATCCTAAACTAGAACAAACATAGACATTCATACTTACCTTCCTCGAGTCTTGCGTTCGAGAATTTTCAGATCTTTCATTGCTTTATCTTGTCTTGCCATCTCTTACTACATCCTTGCGTCTATCGCCAGGTTTGACACTCTTGTCTGTAGCGCTCTTACTTGTCCTTTTGGGGCTGCCTTTGCTGCTCTCACCCTCCTTGGTATTGCGTTCCTGGCGCTTTTCAGCAGCTTTTACAAACTATGGTTTGGCTGTAGACTCAGTAGATGCTGCAATGAACCAGTTGACATCAAATTGAAAGTTATGAAACAGGGTTAATGATAACAAGAATGTAATGAACAGTGACGCACGGCCAGACTCTAAGGCCTCTTTATATCTCTTGAGTAAAGTATGCATATTAATTTTTTCATACTCTTCAAACGACTCCAGATCCGAGAGATATCCAGAGAGAGCTTCTTCAATCTCTACCATGTGTGTCTCTTCAAAATCATCACCATCATCACTACCTCCAGGAATCCTTGATGGTGAGTCTGGTGGCGATGGAATTCCTTTCAGTAAATCTTGAAACAGACTTACAATACAGGTAACACACAAATAAAATGCTGTTGACAAATTTGGAACCAAACATAAAGGAAGAATACCTGGCCTTTCGACTGTAAATCAAGGATAGTCATGATTTCTTTGCCACTGAAGCAGAACACTCTCATAAGGGTAGCAGAAAGCTTCATAAATGTAGCTCCATTAATCTCTTTCTCTAAACAACAAAAAGAAAGAACGGTTAAAACCAGAATTGATGAAAAGAATCAACATACAGTAGTAATTTAGCTAAGAACAGAACTGTTCACATAAATATGAAAAAAAAGAACTACAAAAAGCTTTTCAGATGACGCAAAACGCAAAAAACAATGGGTCAAAACACATTCCACCATGAAATAAAACAGCTTTCACTGCCAAAGCCCATCATAACTTAACTTTGCGTTGCTCGATCAAAGAAAGCTATCTGAATAAGTTCAATCATTGACCTCGAAATACATCAATGTTATTACCAAAGAGTACAACATTCAGACTAGGAAGATCAAATTGATAAAGCTTATGACATTCTGCCTGCCTCCTTGATCGATCAGATTTAATTTCACAGTAACAAGTATTACTCACTCTGTAACTTTTTGGAAGTTTCGACATCCAGTCCACTGGCTTCAAGGGCATTCGCCGGCCCAGGCACATCTAAGTTCTCTATTAGTTATTAGCAATTTTAGCCTTCACTTTCTTTGCTTTGTTCTCAATAACTGGAGTTTTGCAGGAAGAGGTAAACAAACGTCAGGACACTTTCAGTTTCCAACAAGCACTGCCTTTTATTTGTACGACAACGACTTCCTCAGACTACACGACATACAGCCAACTTCGACACACAAAAAATAATTGTTTGCTAATCAACATTCTCCATAATTTATTTACTTTATTTGATACGATGCGAAAAACTCATCAGTCCGAATCGGTCCGAATCTAAAAAAAAAAATCACCGCTTTCCTTCTTCTCTCCATGACAACAACTACCACTGCAGCTGCAACTGCAACGCCCCGCTCCCGCCTCCCCGCTCCACCCGGCTGCGAATGGTCCGTTTGTTTACAAAGATTTAAAAGAGTCTATGTACTCATTTGTGCAACTTCGTCTGATCATGGCGCAAACAACACGGATCCCAATCTATGGAAAAGCACCTCCCTGTGCTTACCCGTCCCGTTTGACTGAGAGAAAGGAAAACAACACAAAGGATACAGGAAATTCTGGACAAAAATTCAAGGATTTTATTAAATTTAAGGAAATAAATGACAATGACAAAATTTCCTTGAGGAGCTCTTGTAATTTCGTGGACTATTTGCTCACACGTGAGACAGGAATGTCTCACATAAAAGTGGATAAAAATTATGGCCAGGTAAAAGAACTATAGTTCTCCTACCAACATTTGACATCTTTACATGACTAGCAATGAAGTACCACTGCATTGAATGATTTTTAATATCCCAATTTTTTTTAAAGATTTGCTGGCGAGTCTCTTATTTAAAAATGTGATAACATTTCTTCAGATCAGAGGAGAGAAAGGCGGGTTTCTTTCTGTTAAGCTTCAACTCTTTGATGTCTTAGTTCTAAACATGTTGTTTGTTAAGTTTAAAAATTATACATACTGGCTATCCTCTCTATAATGCCGATGCAAACGATCATTCTAGAAGTTGTCGTAGTCCGAAAATTGCAAATTGTTTCTGTAAATGATTTTTTTAGTCAGTCTCAGAAGTGTAAGAAACACCATTTCTGTTGCGTTGCAATACTTTTGGAATTTTTGTTTCAGTGACAATGACTTTAAGTTCGACGTCCAGTCCCTAAAGGTACTATCAATACTTTATGAAAGCCACGTTTAATTCACTCCAAAAATATTCTAAGAATTATTTTGATTCCAGGCATTTATTGAAAAGGATGTCAAGAAAAAGATGATCTCAAACGTAAGTTCCTTAACCATAGAAAATGTGAAGTTTTTTAAAAGTTTCTTCTGCCTAAAACTTCTTTTATTTATTGATTCAGACTGCAAATAAGTTTACTTGGTTAACTACTTGTGAAAGTACCTTGAAATGGTTTAAAACGCAAAAACTTTTTTTTTGCAGAAATGTGTGGACAATGGTGGAAACCCATTTAAAAGAAAAAGTTTGCATGTAAGTAGCACAGGCAAATGTTGTACTTCGTTATTTAACTCAGTAGGCAACCAACGTTCTCGTGGGTGCGCACGAAAGCACCAGTTGTCTGCGAAAAATTTAGGCAGAGAATGCGATATCCTAGCGGTGCACAGGCGACTTTTAAACTTTGCACCCCTTGAGAAGTAAGACGTAATTGCGGGTTCGGGATGGTTCGTCAGGGATTTTTAATGCGCATGAAAGCAATTTAAGTAGTAAATGTTGGAATTTTATTTCAGGACCTCAACAAGTCAAGGCTTTTAAAATACCAGAAGATGAACAAGGACACTGAGGTAAAAATTAGTAGGAGTATTTTTTCCAGTGGAAAATTTTGCGATACAATGTTAAAAAAAATCCATAAGGGACAGTTTGATTTCGACTTCTCTAGCTACAAGTTCTCATGCAGGGCTGCTTATGCGTTCTTTTCTTGGCTTCTGATTTCTTTTGTTTCTACCCATCTTCTTTAATATATTTGTTGCAGCTACCTCCAGGAGAGAGTGAGGAAAGAGTAAATTTTAAAAGGAAAGCTCTTTTTGTAAGTAACCTGGATGATTTATTTTCATAACTTTGATGGTGGAAAGCTTTAGTAACACTTATGATTTTGGTTAAATACTCAGAAGGAAATATTAGTTGTAGCAAATTTTCTCATCGGTCCATTAAAACTGTGGAAAATCCATTATTTTTTCAAAGTTTTTTTGAGTGTGAGATGTTCCTATGTTGGGAATACCTTTTGCGTGAGAGAGGCGTCAGTCATAGCTACAACGAACGAGACAAATATTTGCCTTATAGAAGGAACATACCATTTTTAAAATCAAAGTTTAATTATGTTGCAGGATCTTAATAAGGACCATAAATCTAAATACCAAAAGACAAGCCGTAGAAGAGAAAAGGTAATTACATTTCGATTTGAAAATATGTTTTATTTTTTCATTTTTTTTTTGAGTACAGATATGATAAACTGTTTTTAATACTCCCAACTTTCGGAGTATCTTCGTTTGCACACATTGACTCTTTTTATTTCTTTTACAGTCTCCTGCTTCTTCATTATCTGAGGATGATCCATTTGAGTTTGTTGATGATGATGATGTTGTTATAGATGAGCCGGCACCTCATCGGGGAAAGTACCCCATGGGAGAAGGTAAAGATCATAGTTATGCATATCCCTGCTTCATCCCTCCCCCTTATTTTGTACTGGAATGGTAACGATAAAATGATTTTTAAATTAATAGTGAATGTGAACTAACCCTGATCATTTTCTTTCATATATTGTCAATCAAGGCGAAACTACTACTAAGAGGCCGGTTAAAAAGTGTCCTTTTAAAGGTTGCACTTATAAGACGTCATCTAACTTAGCAAGGCACTTAAAAGTTCATGGGATATTAAACAAGTCAAAGAAAAGAGAACTTTCAAGAAAAGCTTCGCACACCTTCAGGTCTGGTGTGCGAAGCTTCTCAGCATCAGATATCCCAAAAGTCATCCAAAAAAATTGGGGAGACCTGAACATCCGACTTGATTTTTTGCGATTTTGTGGCAAGATGGGGCTCAGTCTCGACGGAAAAATCAAAGTAAGAACATGTATATAAAAGAAATTTAACGCTTGCTAAGCAGTGCGGTCCACGTTATTTATACAGTATACAGGTGCATTTTAAATAATACCAAATTTGTTTTCAGCAAAATCGTAAAGGGATCTATGTATTTAATGAAGATGACGTTGAAGGTGAAAAAAATGCATAGGAAAAAGAAGATACACTTGAATAAGAATAAACCAGTCTTCAGTCGGGAATCAGTTGTGACGTTACTCTCTGCCCGAACCAAGTCTCTCCCTGTCAACTGTCAGAGACACCACAGTGGCGACGAGGATACAACACGTGGTCGGAGAGGTTACGTCAAGTCAAGTCAATCGTGAAAGTCAATCGTCTAGTCAAGAAAAATCATCTAGTCATTCGTCAAGTGAATCTTCTAGTCAATCTTCTAGTCAGCATGGCAGCACCAGCATTCAACATCCCACCGCTCAGGTACTTCGACCCTGCGGAGATTTCCGTCACCAGTTGGGTACAGCTCTTCGACGGGTACTGCACCCTTGTGAGAATGCCTGGTGAAGTTATCAACGAGAATGGTGTGATTCCACCCAACGCAAGAGGAACCCTCTTCATTCAATGCCTGGCTACTGCGCCATTTGAATACCTTCGTAAGGCCTGCCTACCGAATACGCCTCAAGTTTTTCCAATCCCAGCGCTCATCCGGCTGCTGCGCCAGAAGTACGAGCCCCCTGGACTTGTGT
>NW_026267361.1:166188-174084 GCF_000697945.3 Frankliniella occidentalis | reverse complement strand
AGCTGCCTGATGTAATGATATTTCACATTAATATTCTTCGTCCGCTCTGAGTGTGCCTCCTTCTTGGCTATCTTCATTGCTGACATGTTGTCCACCCAAATTTTGACTGGTTTCTTTGCAAAATGTTCTTGTCCAAGCTCAGTTAGAAGTTGAATCAACCACTCTACTTCGATGGACACTTTATAGAGTGCATAATACTCTGAATGGGTAGTAGAAGTAGCAACTATCTTCTCTTCATTATCTTCGGGAGAATCCTTTGGCAACGTTTGCTTCTTACTCCTCCAACTTATGGCACCTCCTACCTCCTGCTAGCTTTATAGCATATCCACTTACAGATACTGCATCATCCTGATCAGCAGCCCAGTCTGCATCAACATACACTTCAATCGGTTTTTCACTTCTCTTGTAGTGGATTCCATATGCCTTTGTCTTCTGCATATACCCAAAAATGTGTTCAACGTTTTGCCAGTCTTCTTCAGTTGGCTTCTCACAATATTGGCTTTGCTTTGACACTGCAAATGCAAGATCAGGTCTCGTCCCACCTGCTGCATATAAAATACTTCCAATAGCTCTACGATACTTGGTGCTATCATATTTATTGTCTTCATTTTGTTCTTCTCTCTTCAAATTCTTCATTGGCAGAGGAGCTGGGAAGGTAGAATTTTCCTTCACCTCAAATTCTTCCAGGACTTTAGACACATAGTGCTCTTGATCAATTCTCACACTTCCATCTTCATTTCTCTTTACTCTTACTGATAATATCAGTGAAGCAGGACCAAGGTCCTTTATAGTGATCAATTCTGACAACAATGTTTTGAATTTAGTGATTTGTGTGCATGTCCCCACAACAAGCATATCATCAACATGTATACCAATAATAATATCTTCCTGGAAATACACACAGGGATCACTTTCACATTGTTTCAGATCTAAATTCAACAGACACTCGTGCAAATAGCCATTCCAATTTCTTCCCGACTGCTTCAAACCATATAAACTCTTCTTCAGCTTGCATACATAATTCTTCCTGTCGCCTTCTTCATAGTGGAGAGGTTGTTCCATAAATACTGTAATATCTATGGGGCTATTCAGATAAGCAGCAATCACATCAATTTGATGAATTTCCCAGTTTTTCTCAACTGCTATGGCTATGAGGATCCGGATACATCTCCTTCTCATTACAGGGCTGTATGTCTCTTCAAAATCAACACCAGCAATCTGCTTGAAACCTTGGGCTACAAGCCTCGCCTTGTACTTTGCTATTTTCCCACTGTGGTCTCTTTTTATAGTAAAGACCCACTTTGAACCAACTACATTCATATCCTGGGTTCTCTCCACTATATCCCATGTATCCTTACCCTTCAAGACATCATATTCTTCATCCATAGCTTTTTCCCACTCTTTGGCATGTGGGCCACTTAATGCTTCTTTCACTGTTGTGGGAATTTCAACTTCTTCGAGAGAATTTACTGTAGCTATCTTACAGCATGCCAGTGTGCATGGCGCTTTCTCCTTCTCTCTTGATGACCGCCTCTCTGGAGCTCTTGGCTCTTCCTCCCCTTCTCTTCTTTGTTCTATAACTTCTTCTCCTTGTTCTTCAGGGTCGCTTTCTTGAGATTCATCAGTGAATTCCTCCTCTTCTGATGGTTGGTAATCCTCGTCATCACTTTCTTCTTCTGGGACGGTGATTTGAGTTTCATCTTCTGAACTTGAATTTGAGTCATCATCTTCCCAAACTGTTTTCCTCCCTTTCTTCATTTTCTTCATTTGAGTAAAAGGGAATTTCTTCTCATTGAAGTGCACGTCTCTGCTAACAATTACTTTCTTCCTTTCTAGACTCCACAGTTTGTATCCCTTCTGTCCCTTGGGATACCCCAACATGACACACTGTTCGGCTCGCTCCTCAAACTTCCCTGGATTCAGCCTTGCAGCCCAAGCTAGGCACCCAAAAACTCTAAGGCGGCTGACATCCCTCCATGTCAGTGGTTTATCATTCCAAATTTCATACGGAATCTTTTTCCCAATACTTGCAGATGGGCAAAAATTTCTGATGTAGCTGGCCGTATCTAGTGCTTCCGCCCAAAACTGTGTAGGTAGTCCAGACTTAAATAACAAACACCTTACAACATTCATCAGGGTTTGATTAAGTCTCTCTGCCTTTCCATTCTGAGATGGGGTACCAGGGCAGGTTCTTCTGTGCAAAATTCCACATTTACCAAAATGTTCCTCAAATTCATGGTTAACATACTCCGTACCATTGTCAGACTGGAATTCGATTATTTTCTTGTTGAGTTGTAACTCAACTCTCTTCTGAAAGTTTACAAATATCTCAAATACTTCATTTTTCTTCTTCATAGGGTAGACATGAACATAATTTGAGTAGTCATCACAAAATGTAACAAAATATCTCCTTCCTCCAATAGATTTGGGATTGTAAGGTCCTGCAACATCTGAATGCACTCTCTCAAGTAGTTGAGTTGTCTGAGTCTCACCTTCTTTTGGGAAATTACTTCTCTTCATTTTCCCTTTCGTGCAGGTCTCACATTCCTCCTTCAGTTTCACATTTCCCCTCTCTGCAATAGGGGTGATGTTTTGGAGAGCATTCTCATGGGGATGTCCAAAACGGTTGTGCCAGACTTCTGTAGACACATATGACAACTTCTTTTCTTCATTTGTGAAACGAGCCTTCAATTCAGAAATACTTTCACTGTCAACAGTAGTTACAAAAGTTAGTGTCCCAATCAAGTGACATTTGAGGAACAATTCACTTCCATCAAAAATCTCAGTTGTATCCCCAAAACTCACTATCTTCATACCTTTCCGTTGTAGTACCCCTTGCGACATGAGATTGTCTTGCAACTCAGGAATGTACAACACATCGGAAACATCCAAGTCAAATCCACCACACTCCTCAGAGATATTTAACAGCACTTTACCCTTACCTTCTATTTTCAAGGGTTTCCCATCACCAATAACTACTTCACCTGTTAGTGGGACAAGATCTCTGATCAAATCTCTCCTTGGGGTCATAAAATCAGATGCTCCGCCATCCAATAGCCAAACACCTTGATTTTTCTTCACTTGTGAATTTGTTTTGGCACACAAGGCTTTGTACTGTCTAGTGGCAATCTTCGCTTCACCCTTCTTCTCATTATACTTTGCCCTTTCTTCATCAGTCAACTTCGGACAATTTCTGGAAATATGTCCTTTAACGCCACAAACATAACAGAAAATAACTTTAAATGTATTTGGTTTGTACTTTGGTTTTTCTTCTTTTCTTTCTTCTTTCTTCTCATCTGCAGACTTATTTTCTTCAACAACTTTCTTAGTCTTCTTATTCTCTGGATTTTTACTCAGCTTGGCTTTGGCTTGTGCCTTCAATGCCACTGCTTGCTCTTCTTCTTTGGCATTCCCTTTCTCCCTCAGCTCTTCCAAAGTTAATTTGCTTCTTATATTAGTTGAGGTAAATTCTAGTTTATAGAGTTCAATTGAGCGCAAGAATACTTCATACTTCTTGTTGTGTCTTAACCCTCTCAAATATAATCCAGCTATCGCAGAATCTGGCATAATAATTTGCCCTGATTCTTTCAGCTTCTTGTTGTGCGAGTTAATCCTACTAACATATTCTTGCATGGTAATATCATCAGTTTTCCTCACACTAACTAGATCATCTAGGAATTCAGCAATATGCAGTGCTGTGTAATTTGTACATTCAGCAGATAACTTCTCATATGCTTCTTTTGCTGAACTACACTCCTCAATGATGTCATGGTAGGCGTCTGCAACATACCTGATAAGTAAACCAAGGCACTTGTTCTCTGCTTTTCTCTTGCTGGCAGCATCTTCTTCCTCATCTTCACCAAGTGGTTCAATTGCCTCCCAACAAGAGTACTTCAAACATAAAGCTTTGAACTTAAATCTCCATTCATAGAAGTTATTTCCGTCTAACTGTGGGCAATAGCTTGTATCTTCTTTGTTCTCGGCCATCTTGTTGTTGACCTTGAACTTGGCTTGAGCGACGCACCGACGCTGTGACGACGCCCAACACGCTTCTACAATTTTATCTTCTGAGTGCTCGAGGAAACGAAACTTGTCCTAACCTCACTTCAACGTTATACCTGGGCCCATGACCTATTAGTTATTAGCAATTTTAGCCTTCACTTTCTTTGCTTTGTTCTCAATAACTGGAGTTTTGCAGGAAGAGGTAAACAAACGTCAGGACACTTTCAGTTTCCAACAAGCACTGCCTTTTATTTGTACGACAACGACTTCCTCAGACTACACGACATACTGCCAACTTCGACACACAAAAAATAATTGTTTGCTAATCAACATTCTCCATAATTTATTTACTTTATTTGATACGATGCGAAAAACTCATCAGTCCGAATCGGTCCGAATCTAAAAAAAAAAATCACCGCTTTCCTTCTTCTCTCCATGACAACAACTACCACTGCAGCTGCAACTGCAACGCCCCGCTCCCGCCTCCCCGCTCCACCCGGCTGCGAATGGTCCGTTTGTTTACAAAGATTTAAAAGAGTCTATGTACTCATTTGTGCAACTTCGTCTGATCATGGCGCAAACAACACGGATCCCAATCTATGGAAAAGCACCTCCCTGTGCTTACCCGTCCCGTTTGACTGAGAGAAAGGAAAACAACACAAAGGATACAGGAAATTCTGGACAAAAATTCAAGGATTTTATTAAATTTAAGGAAATAAATGACAATGACAAAATTTCCTTGAGGAGCTCTTGTAATTTCGTGGACTATTTGCTCACACGTGAGACAGGAATGTCTCACATAAAAGTGGATAAAAATTATGGCCAGGTAAAAGAACTATAGTTCTCCTACCAACATTTGACATCTTTACATGACTAGCAATGAAGTACCACTGCATTGAATGATTTTTAATATCCCAATTTTTTTTAAAGATTTGCTGGCGAGTCTCTTATTTAAAAATGTGATAACATTTCTTCAGATCAGAGGAGAGAAAGGCGGGTTTCTTTCTGTTAAGCTTCAACTCTTTGATGTCTTAGTTCTAAACATGTTGTTTGTTAAGTTTAAAAATTATACATACTGGCTATCCTCTCTATAATGCCGATGCAAACGATCATTCTAGAAGTTGTCGTAGTCCGAAAATTGCAAATTGTTTCTGTAAATGATTTTTTTAGTCAGTCTCAGAAGTGTAAGAAACACCATTTCTGTTGCGTTGCAATACTTTTGGAATTTTTGTTTCAGTGACAATGACTTTAAGTTCGACGTCCAGTCCCTAAAGGTACTATCAATACTTTATGAAAGCCACGTTTAATTCACTCCAAAAATATTCTAAGAATTATTTTGATTCCAGGCATTTATTGAAAAGGATGTCAAGAAAAAGATGATCTCAAACGTAAGTTCCTTAACCATAGAAAATGTGAAGTTTTTTAAAAGTTTCTTCTGCCTAAAACTTCTTTTATTTATTGATTCAGACTGCAAATAAGTTTACTTGGTTAACTACTTGTGAAAGTACCTTGAAATGGTTTAAAACGCAAAAACTTTTTTTTTGCAGAAATGTGTGGACAATGGTGGAAACCCATTTAAAAGAAAAAGTTTGCATGTAAGTAGCACAGGCAAATGTTGTACTTCGTTATTTAACTCAGTAGGCAACCAACGTTCTCGTGGGTGCGCACGAAAGCACCAGTTGTCTGCGAAAAATTTAGGCAGAGAATGCGATATCCTAGCGGTGCACAGGCGACTTTTAAACTTTGCACCCCTTGAGAAGTAAGACGTAATTGCGGGTTCGGGATGGTTCGTCAGGGATTTTTAATGCGCATGAAAGCAATTTAAGTAGTAAATGTTGGAATTTTATTTCAGGACCTCAACAAGTCAAGGCTTTTAAAATACCAGAAGATGAACAAGGACACTGAGGTAAAAATTAGTAGGAGTATTTTTTCCAGTGGAAAATTTTGCGATACAATGTTAAAAAAAATCCATAAGGGACAGTTTGATTTCGACTTCTCTAGCTACAAGTTCTCATGCAGGGCTGCTTATGCGTTCTTTTCTTGGCTTCTGATTTCTTTTGTTTCTACCCATCTTCTTTAATATATTTGTTGCAGCTACCTCCAGGAGAGAGTGAGGAAAGAGTAAATTTTAAAAGGAAAGCTCTTTTTGTAAGTAACCTGGATGATTTATTTTCATAACTTTGATGGTGGAAAGCTTTAGTAACACTTATGATTTTGGTTAAATACTCAGAAGGAAATATTAGTTGTAGCAAATTTTCTCATCGGTCCATTAAAACTGTGGAAAATCCATTATTTTTTCAAAGTTTTTTTGAGTGTGAGATGTTCCTATGTTGGGAATACCTTTTGCGTGAGAGAGGCGTCAGTCATAGCTACAACGAACGAGACAAATATTTGCCTTATAGAAGGAACATACCATTTTTAAAATCAAAGTTTAATTATGTTGCAGGATCTTAATAAGGACCATAAATCTAAATACCAAAAGACAAGCCGTAGAAGAGAAAAGGTAATTACATTTCGATTTGAAAATATGTTTTATTTTTTCATTTTTTTTTTGAGTACAGATATGATAAACTGTTTTTAATACTCCCAACTTTCGGAGTATCTTCGTTTGCACACATTGACTCTTTTTATTTCTTTTACAGTCTCCTGCTTCTTCATTATCTGAGGATGATCCATTTGAGTTTGTTGATGATGATGATGTTGTTATAGATGAGCCGGCACCTCATCGGGGAAAGTACCCCATGGGAGAAGGTAAAGATCATAGTTATGCATATCCCTGCTTCATCCCTCCCCCTTATTTTGTACTGGAATGGTAACGATAAAATGATTTTTAAATTAATAGTGAATGTGAACTAACCCTGATCATTTTCTTTCATATATTGTCAATCAAGGCGAAACTACTACTAAGAGGCCGGTTAAAAAGTGTCCTTTTAAAGGTTGCACTTATAAGACGTCATCTAACTTAGCAAGGCACTTAAAAGTTCATGGGATATTAAACAAGTCAAAGAAAAGAGAACTTTCAAGAAAAGCTTCGCACACCTTCAGGTCTGGTGTGCGAAGCTTCTCAGCATCAGATATCCCAAAAGTCATCCAAAAAAATTGGGGAGACCTGAACATCCGACTTGATTTTTTGCGATTTTGTGGCAAGATGGGGCTCAGTCTCGACGGAAAAATCAAAGTAAGAACATGTATATAAAAGAAATTTAACGCTTGCTAAGCAGTGCGGTCCACGTTATTTATACAGTATACAGGTGCATTTTAAATAATACCAAATTTGTTTTCAGCAAAATCGTAAAGGGATCTATGTATTTAATGAAGATGACGTTGAAGGTGAAAAAAATGCATAGGAAAAAGAAGATACACTTGAATAAGAATAAACCAGTCTTCAGTCGGGAATCAGTTGTGACGTTACTCTCTGCCCGAACCAAGTCTCTCCCTGTCAACTGTCAGAGACACCACAGTGGCGACGAGGATACAACACGTGGTCGGAGAGGTTACGTCAAGTCAAGTCAATCGTGAAAGTCAATCGTCTAGTCAAGAAAAATCATCTAGTCATTCGTCAAGTGAATCTTCTAGTCAATCTTCTAGTCAGCATGGCAGCACCAGCATTCAACATCCCACCGCTCAGGTACTTCGACCCTGCGGAGATTTCCGTCACCAGTTGGGTACAGCTCTTCGACGGGTACTGCACCCTTGTGAGAATGCCTGGTGAAGTTATCAACGAGAATGGTGTGATTCCACCCAACGCAAGAGGAACCCTCTTCATTCAATGCCTGGCTACTGCGCCATTTGAATACCTTCGTAAGGCCTGCCTACCGAATACGCCTCAAGTTTTTCCAATCCCAGCGCTCATCCGGCTGCTGCGCCAGAAGTACGAGCCCCCTGGACTTGTGT
>NW_026267361.1:161241-162063 GCF_000697945.3 Frankliniella occidentalis | reverse complement strand
AATAAAATGAATTTATGACAAACACCTGTTGAATTTAATTTTAATTCCTCTGTTCTTAAAAACGGCACCTTTTGTTTACATTATCTTGCAGTAATTAGGATCAAAGTAGAAAACTGTAAAGACAGCTACTGCATTAAAACCTATAGTATAGTTCTCTTGCAACTCTCATAATCTTCCAAAATCGAGAATGGAGGAAGTGTTGTATATTTTTCGGCACTTTAAAAATACAAATAAATAATCTTGAAGGTTAAATATATTGACTAGAAACAGCCAACTAGAACATCTCTGGGGTAAACAAACAACAGCCGAAGTGACTGCAAGGTCTTTTTGAAATTGAGTACATTTGCTCACTATAATAATTCGAACTTGGGTAAAGGGCTGTAAGCTGGATGGCTAATCTGCAATAATTCGAACTTGGGTAAAGGGCTGTAAGCTGGATGGCTAATCTGCAATTTTCTTAGGGAGAAGGAATGGCAACTCAGCCGCACGCTAGCAAGGTTAAAGTGTGTGTCGCGAAATGTGTCGGCTGCGCGTTGCGGCCTGCGGCTACTGCACATAACCACCTATTGGCCCTCGACGGGCTCGACCAATGAGAAGCGCGGCAACGGGCGCGGGACGGGGATGGGGTCGAGATCCAGGAGGGTTTCAAAATTAGCAGCCCGGAGCCCCTGTTTGCACGACAGACAGCGCGTCACTCAGTTGTTCTCTAGTCAAAACAAGCAGGCCCGCCCTTCCGCCATACGAAGTTGCCAGCTTCGCTTCGCTGCGCCGGCGACTCCGTTCGGCAGGGGCCGGGCCTGCTTGGCCTGCCGGCGGCGATGG
>NW_026267361.1:160525-161191 GCF_000697945.3 Frankliniella occidentalis | reverse complement strand
AGAGATAGAGCCAAACGGACGAAATTTTCGCCCTAAGGGCTCTACTTTGACAAGTTACCCCTTAGGAGACCATTCAATATTTTCGGAAATTAATAAATTTATTTTTGGGCCACTTTTGTGAGAGAAACTCCCTCCAGCGGCCAAACGGTAAAAGATAGATCGTCGTGTCCGTGCAACAACATCCTATCTGTTTCGCTCAGCCGCAAGACCATCCTATCTGTTTCGCTCAGCCGCAAGACCATCCTATCTGTTTCGGTATGCCGCAAGACCATCCTATGTGCCTTTTTTGGGTGTTTTGAGTTGAACATGCCTTCTTATAGATTTTAACACGACGCGTCTTTTTCATTTTATAATTTTTCTTGATAAAAATCGAGAAATGAGTCAATTTGAACAAAATGAAAGTATCCTAACTGCGGTCGGGTGGCGCGAGGCCGTGCAACAGTATCCTATCTCGGGACTCGCCGACTCGCCCGCTGCGCGTCCGGCGCGTCGCGGCAAAGAGTAAAACCGAGCGGAGACTTCAACTACTTCAACCATTTGTTTCGACTCGCCTTTGGAGTCCGTGTTGTGTGTGGAGGCGTAGGGGACACGTTCGGGGTTCGGGCTGGCCGGTGAGGAGGGACGATGGTAATATAAAATGTCACGTTCAAGAGGTGTTGCCTACCT
>NW_026267361.1:154164-160060 GCF_000697945.3 Frankliniella occidentalis | reverse complement strand
AAACAGATAGGATGGTCTTGCGGCTGAGCGAAACAGATAGGATGTTGTTGCACGGACACGACGAGATCAAAACGGACGAAATTTTCGCCCGTAGGGCTCTCTTTTGGCAAGTTACCCCTTAGGAGACCATCTAACATTTTTTAAAATTAATATGGTTAGTTTTGGGCCACTTTCGTGATAGAAACTCCCTCTAGCGCCTAAACGGTGAGAGATAGAGCAAAACGGACAAAATTTTCGCCCGTAGGGCTCTACTTTGACGAGTTACCCCTTGGGAGCTCATAAAAGAATATTTTTTTCCGACTTTTTTGACCTACCCCCTTTTCTTTGATACCTCCTTTCAGCCCCTTAGGGTTGGTTGCCAGGATTTGCCGTAGGCGTTTCGTTTTCTAGGAGTGAACCTTACGATACCCTGAAAATTTGAAGTCTCTAGCACATCTCCTTCTAGTGGAACAGACAGACAGACAGACAGACAGACACACAGACAGACAGACACACAGACACGAGGTCGTTTGCATAAGCCCGCTGGAAAGCTTTTTCAAAGCAGAAGGGCGGGCTAAAAACAACATACAACAAGCAGACGACTGAGACGACGAGAGAGAAAAGCAGAATGTGTGAATCAAAAGGCCAAAAACTCATTAGTTCGTAAAAATATCGGAATCGGACTAGTTGAAACTACTAGAGAAGCTTTTACGCTAAGATTGGTATACGTCCTTTCCGTCTGGGATTGTTATTACCGAGCGGTAAGTCCTAACTTTCCGTTCTGGCTGTCTTGTCTAGGTTATTACTAAAGAAAGTTCACACTTTGAAAATAGTGGGCTGGGTATGGGAGGGCGTTTACAGTCAGTGTACACCTAGTTATCTAATTTATTTTATTTTTCCAGCCAGCGCTCAGTAAAAACGAGAATATTTCTGAATGTTTGACTGAGTGGAATCGGAAGGCAAGACACAACTGGACCAAGACCGAGGAACAAGAGCAAGCTCAATCTGGAGAGCTTATTCAGTATATGTTCAGTTTTGGTGTTCAAAGTAAAAACTTTTTTGTACTATTACTCTTATTATTTTGTGAAGAATATTTTTTGTAATAAACTGTACTTAGTACTTGGAAAATTATATGTATACCCTACCCAGTGCCACAGGGATGGATTATGTTTTGATTTTTCTGGAGAACGGAAGCAGCCATAACATTAATAATGCAAATAATGACACTTTTAATTACAATAAGCTTCAAGAACAATAAAATAAATATTGTGTGCTTACAATTGTAACAGTCTTATGATTTCAAAATAGTAGATTGGTCAGTATCTCATGACTAATCACTATTAAATAGGAACTTCAATAAATAAGAAAATTGTGATCCTGACATTAGTTGCACAAAATTAGAGAGAGCAGAAAAGAAGTAACTTTAAAAAATAAACTTAAAGTAATTTACATTACTTCAAATTATACAGTTTAGAGAGTCTCATAAGAACATCATAGTTGTCATGAATGTAGATCATTTCTTTCACATGGTCAGTAAGAAGCCTGCTTCTTTTCTTGGTGCAAGTATTTCCACCAACAGAAAACATTCTTTCACTGGGTACCTCAGTTGGGGCAAGTCCTAAATAATGCCTGGCCAAGGGATAAATATGTGGATAGTCTTGCTTATGATGTTTCCACCAGTCCAGGGGATTGCAATCTTCAGCACTGCCACTCGGGACGCCGCTGGGGAATGGGGGACCGTTATATTCTTACTCCGTGGCTCTTATAGCTTTCTCCGACTCTTCGATTAGATTTAGCTTGACACTGGAGACCTTCACTTGGTTGGTAGAAACTAGCGTCTTCACGGTAATCTCATATTCATCAGGCAGACCAGTAAGAATGAGCGCGGCTAGGGCCTTGTCTTTCAGGCCAATAAGATCATTCTTGATAAGAGTGGTATTCATGTTTATCAGTGTGCTAATATATTCTGACATAGACATATCTGGCGTCTTCATAATGCTGAACATTCTTCGAAATATCACCATAGCACCATATTCTGTATTCTTATTACACAGTCTATGTAATTCTTCTCATGCTTCTTTGGCTTCATCAAAGTCGATGATGTCGTTGATCAGTTCGTCGCTCACCGTCCTGATGATCACGGCAAGGGCCTTAAGGTTCTTGTGAGCGCGGGTCGCGATCTCGGCCGCCGTCAATTCTTCTTCTTGTTGTGAGTAGCCAGTCACGGCCTTGAGCATTTCTTCACAAGTAATTCTGCTTTAACTCTCGCCATGCAGGCGGTGTAGTCGTCAACTTGGTATGGAGAAACTCCTTTCCTCACCATCGTCGAACGTCGCCATCTTGATTGCACTTGAATAGCCGGCCGGCCTCCTGCCTGGCAAAGATAAATCACAATGCAAAGTCCTCACGAAATCCAAAAGACACACACTTCTTCTTGAGTTCTAGTAAAGGTTAACTCGCTACGTATTACAGGAGCATTTCCTCTGGGCCCATGACCCAATGTTCTATAGAGGTTTCCAAAGGTGTGGAGTGGTACAAGGCGAGTAACGAACACACATGTTAGTTTGGTGCTCTCACAACTGGAACTGACTTTATTGCCGCCAACAACCAGGGACAAAAAAACAAATGAGCACCGAAAAGATACAAAGAATGGCCACTAGGTAGCAGCACTTACACAGTTGAGCTATACAAACACAAGAGAGGGGAAAACAGATATTTTTGATAATCCAATAATGTAACGGTGAAGCACCGCGACTACAACCTACCCTTCTGCTTAGAAAACGTTTTTTGAGATGGGGTGGGGGTTGGTGGGGAAGTTTATTTCCTATTTTGCGGTTTTTAGGCCTTCTTCTACAACTTATTGTTCAGTACAGCAATTTTTAGCTTATTTTCGCCAAAAAAGAACCCTCCAGCGCCTGAACGGTTAGAGATACAGCCAAACGGACAAAATGTTTCAATTTTACGAATTACTTCTCAGGAAACTATAAAAAAACCTAAGCTCGCGACGGCCTTATCTTTTGATGATCTTAAGTTTTAGTTAATCTGTAACAATACTGTGACTTAGCCCAGTTTTGTTGACAATACTGGGCCTTGGTGAACATCGTCAACACTACCCAACCCACCTGACCCCGCTCCTCCTAATTATAATATTTTAAATGGCACAGTATTGTTGACAATACACCTTCTGGGATATTAATAATAGTTGAATAGAAGGTCCTCTTTCCGGGTAGGACCACGCCGAGCAGAAGGCATTTTTGGAGAAGCGTGGAAACTGTGATATAAGCAACGGTAGAGAAAGAAAGCCTGATATTTTGAATCAGGCGTAGTCTTTGATCCATGAGCAATGTTTTAAAAACCCCAGCCGGCCCGATCCGATTAATGCCAGGACTAGTCGTAAACGTAAGTTATTCTGTCGTGTTAAAGTCCGTCTGAAGGTTAGCGGCGACGTACATTTATTTAATTTTCCGGAAAACCACACTCGAGCGCCAACAAATTGAAAGTGTTCCGGATTATACACAAAAAGGATAAGTTATATTCGCACAAGTTGTGCACAAAGGCGTTGAAACTCTATTTGCACAAGACGATTTGTGCAAGAGCCGTGGGGGAGCTATGTGTACACAACCCAAGCACAAGTCGTGCGAATAGGTTTTTTTTTTCGTTCTGAGCACTAGTTGTGCATTTAAGAGAAGCGTATGTATTTGCACAAGCCAAAGTGTTTAGTGTTGTGCAAAGAAGAAGTATTCAAATTGTTGCACGAATTGTGCGGCTTGTTATACAATTTGTATTTGCACCAGAGTATGTTTCGATGGCAACTCGTTTTTTCCACGAAGATTACTCCCTCGTGTTCAGGCCGTTCGCCGATTAGTATCCTCATGTTTGGGACAGGTGTGGGAGATGGCTACGTCGAGCAACATTCCCTACCCGGGAAGGACGTTTACTAGTTGGTGCGACGTAGAGAAGTGTCTAGGTAATAATACATATGTGGCAATTGCGTTGAAAGCTTCATTACGTGAAGAGATATGATATCCAGCTTGGTAACCTCACATTCTTTAAAACATCAGTTAGTGTGTATTTCCAGTAATCTTTCTTTCTCTTTTGTGAAGATGCATACGGCGAAGAAAAGTGGTTTGCATGGAGGGTTGCCCATTCGTCATCAATCGATAATAAAAATCTCAACCTGAAAGCGCGAGGTGAGACAGCATTGTATGATCCGAAACTGAAGCACAAAAATATCACTCTGACGTGTACTTGTACGTGTACTTGTGGAGAGGATTAATAATGGGAAAGGGTTGCGTAGCCACCAGTCGTAAGTGTATCTACATACCGTTGAATGAGTATGTTGCCTGTTCACATTGCTTAATTCATTGCCATAATGTTGTACAGAACTTGGAAAACTGGCTGTCGTGTGAAGCTTCACCTAATTGCTCAAAGACAGAATTACTGGTGGATTCATTTGAGCCTGAGCACAACCATCGCTGCGATGAAAAGTTCTTTTCAGCCCTCCCTAAAACTCGAAGAGGGAGGCTGCAGAATCCCAAAGTTAAAGCCACAACAGAGCTTCTGTCCAAAGCTGGTGTGAAACCATGCAAGATCCGCTCTTTGATTAGGTCTATGGACTGTGGCCAGATACAGCAACGTGACTTGGTGAATGAGAGGTATGTATGCCTAATATGTTTGGAGGTGAATTAGTATATTTTAGTGTTGATGTCCAAACATTTCCACTCAATAGGGCGAGATGGAAGAAGGAGGGCCTTAATGGGGAAACGCCTGAGGAGAAACTTGCAGAATCCTTCCAGAAGCTTTTGGATGCTGATCCTGTAGCTTTTATTTACATTTGAAAGCGGTGACGACCTAAACAAGCAGATCAAACCAAAAAAGTGTAACTGATATAATTTGTTTATGTGGTGCAAAGGTTTGTAGCAATATGTCCTCTAAGCAATTTTGATCAAGTTGTGCAAATAGCAGTTTCTCTTCTGATAGCACAAATTGTGCTGTCAGATGAACATTAGCTGTTTGCACCAATTGTTTATGTTTTCCATCATATCTATGGATAGTTCTCAGTTGTTTTAACATCCTGGTTGTATTTCTGGTTGAACTGGCATGCTCCACAATATCCAGGTGAGTAGAAAAAAGTGTCTTCTGTACTGTTTACAAGCAGTACTAAAACATTTGCTCAGAGATTGCTATTGCACACTTGTTGACAGATACCATGTTTGAACGCATTGATGAACAGACAATAATGCCACCGATCACATCATGTTAACATGTATTATTCAAATCGAATACACTCAAAGAGATATAACCTTACTCTTCTAGGCTATCATACAGTGCTGGCAATAAATTCTTAATTTTCACAGTCGAGGGTAAAGACCCTCTCTTTTCCGGTTTGAAAACAACAGCCCGTTCAGAATTTGATACAGCATCACGTCATGAGCGAGCCGGACCGAAATGTTTTAATATTGGATCGCGAAACTGTGCAGCAGACGAGAAGACGGGCGAGGGGGAGGAGGAAGAGAGCTCACTGTTAAAAAAAATTGTAAAATTATCACACCCTTTGTAATGACTAGTGTGTTAAAAAAACAACATTGTTCGTTTTTATTGGAACGTGGCAAAATTCCTTCTATTTTGCCCGTAGTGGTCCATAACAATGATTACTACGTTTCACCATGTTGTAAAACCACAACAATATCGTTGTAAAGTTTGATAGCAAGATGTATCGTTACAGAACAAACAAGTTTGTTTTATTACAATTTTTTTGGTGCAGACGAAAGTATATAACCACTGTTTTGGAATAAAAATTTGTTGCAGAAAATTTGGTGAATGTTGTTGGATTACAACATGTGTTGTTTTTTAACAACATTTGTTGCTATCAAACTTTACATCAAATGTGTTGTAAATTTACAACAACATTTTTAAC
>NW_026267361.1:146995-154105 GCF_000697945.3 Frankliniella occidentalis | reverse complement strand
AGGCAAGCGTACTATTCACAGTTTTAAGTGCGGTTAGTAAAAATAAATGGTATAGGCAGGCTAGCGTTCTTGTCATGTAAACATGTCGACCAGAAATTACTCCAACCTCCAGCAGGATGTAAAATTAGATTTATTTTTACTTGGAAGTGATCCCGGCCGTGACAGCCGACTCCCGTCGAGGCTCCCTGTCAACAGCGCCTATACAAAGTGTTAACACCGATTCATAACCTGAATTAGTGCATCTAAACATTAGTCTGAGTCTACTTTTGTTGTTAGGCTTTCTGCACAGACCATAATAACCTGCTATAACCCCAGTGGACCAACCAAATCAAGGGATGGGGTCAGTGCTCCTATACTGCCTTCAGAGGCTAAGAACAAAGTTACACTGTGGATTTTTAATACTCTGGGTTGAATCAAAGGACCCAGCCCTCCCCGAAGTGTTGTTGGGCCAAACATTGATGAATTTGCAGTGTGTCTACAAGGTAGAGCCCCGTATTATTTTATTTCATGGTCTCTACTGTACAATTCAACAAATATATCACAAAACTATCTCCAAGGGACCCCAAATAATTTTGTATTTAAGGATTCCAACCAATTCACAGTGATTTAACGGGGTTTTCAAGTTAAATACTAATATGCAGCGAGGTTTCAGTCTTAATACTTAGACTAAGCGAGGTTTTAAATTTCATACTCCAATTGAGCGATATTAAATTATGAATACCAGATAAGAGCGATATCCTAAAATTTATACCAACACAGAGAAAGGTTTAAGACTTATCGTTTAAAACAGGCAATGAAAGATTGTCTCGCTTCTTTTAAGAAACAAACCTCGCTCTAGGATTTTCAGTGTAGATTGCACAAGTTGTGCATATAACCGAAAACCGCCTATTTACACCACTTGTGCGAATATCCTCATTGCTCAAAAAGTCCTTTCCAGTGGTATAGAAGAGTGACTCATCGGCTCTGAGTCACTGTTCGATACTATTTACCCCCTTTACACATACTTCGTCGACATAGTAAGACTGCCTCTGACTTATGTTATAGACTAAAAGACTAGTAAAAGCGCCATCTATGAAGACCGTATTTCGCCCACACCTACCGGTATCGAAATTTGTTGTTAACTTTATTGTAGGGGTAACTCTACCGGAATCCGCACTGAAACATGGTGGTATAATTTGCGTAAGATTTAGGCGGTTTTTCATTTCGTTGGCTGGACTTAATCTCCACATCTAAACGTTGTTACTCCGAATAGGGAAATTATTCCAGATTAAAGCAGGCATTAGCAAAAGACAGCTAAATATGAAAGAAAATTAGAACACATTCGACAGACCTATTGCTAAAATAGGCTTTTTCAGACCTGGGCGTGAAGTAAAATGGAAGAACAAAACGGGCACTGCGCACGCGCAGACGCCCCCCACATCATCCCCTGCTTCTCTTACTCTGCATCTGCGAATAAGCAGTGTGCGTTTTGTTCTTCCATTTTACTTCTTCGCGTGCAGCTCTGAAACACCCTACTGTATAGAACTGTACCCCGCTCTGCCCTATACGGGTAGAGATTAACGACCACGTAGGATCTCAATTTCTAGGTTATTAATGAGCTAACTTATTCCCTTCTAATGGATTCTGTAGATGGACGACGGTACCGGCCCTCTGGCGTCACTTCTCAGGCAATTGATTCTCGCTCTGGGGGACCCGCTAGATCCCAAGGATGGTCGGCCTCGCATCAGTATTCTTTTGCGAGTGTTGGGGTTCTGTCGAGAGTCCAAGGTAAGGTTGATTGACTATTAATCGGACATGACATATCTTTGTTAGGCACTAAGAGGAGGCGATACTTAAAATGGGATTTCTATGAAGGCATCATATTACAACTTTTTTGTTGCCCTATTGATACGTTACGACCCAAAACTATTTTACGGGTCTAGGACAACTCGTCCCGGCCGACTCGAACCCGATCCAATACGTCTCGGGGTTATCCCTAAAGACCCTATCCTAAGTCGCCCCCATTTTTGTATTTAAATTGGCACAGTTCATTTTTATTTTGTTCTATTGAAAAGACTAAGGTACTCAGAAGGCAAGACTTACACGCCACATCGATTGCGGGCCGCCTCTCGGTCCTCCCGGCTCCGGTAATTCCGGGTAATCCGCTGGCCAGGCAGATTTTCCTGTAAAAGGAAAAACCCGATGACTCCGGCCGCACCCAAAGAGCCTCAGAGGCCTCTTAGGTGTACCCAACCCAAGCAAACCTCCTAAAACTTATACTATAAGGTCCGTGTATCCGGTATTATTTGAGTCGGCGACCCCTCGGGTAGGGATGGTAGGGGCACCAGCGCTGGACCAATCAGAGAGCGGGGCTTCATTTTTCTAGTGTTTCCCTCATGCGCGCTTCTCGCGTCTTCAAATTACTTCACGTTTATGGAAAATAAGAGGAAAGTCGACCAGGACCGAGGGGTCCGCAAGTACGGTCTGCCGGTGTACACATGTGGTGGGCTTCCTGGTTTTCCTAGGTTTTCCTAAGGTTCTCCCGGTCTTCCCAACTTTTTCTCGGTTTGCCCAATATCTTGGTTTTCTGAAATTTTCGAAAGGCTTCCTCCAGTTTCCTGCGGTTTTCTCGCATTTTCATCGACCTTCCCTTACATTTTCTGGTCTTCCTTGCAATTTCTAGGTCTTTCCCAAAGTTTTCCCGGTCTTCGCTTATATTTTTCGGTTTTCTGCCACATTTGCGGCCTACGATTTTATTGGTCTTCTTCGGTTTTCTTTAGTCTTCCTGGTGGTCTTCCCGGTCTTCCCAGTTTTCCGGGCGGCCAGTGTACGCACTCGAACCTAGTTGCGGACCCCTCGACCAGGACAGTTTTGTCCTGTGTTTAAGGACGAACGAACACGAACAGTTCGCTGTTCGTTCGAGTTTGTTCGAGTTCGTTCGACTGCGAGCATGTTCGCTCATCTCTATCGCCATTATGACCCTAAATTTCCGTTTGCCTCCCAGTGTGCAACACGGTACAGTGGCCTCAGAAAAATAGCGCTTTCCATGCGGACTGACTGCCTGCTCCGGCGGCTCGCCCGACTTGCCTGCCGGAGGAGTGGGGAGAGCGGAGCACGGCAGCAGCGAACGCACAGTACCTGTCGTGGCGACAGTTATCGAGAGTCCACTGTATGTATGCTGTGCAGTCATAAGTCAATTTTCAGCCCGCTCTTTTTATTTTTAGAAGCTATATAAACGCGCTTATGCCATCGCCCCTGTGTCTATCTGTCTGTCCGTTTTCCAAGAAGGACGTGAGCTAGAGGTTTGAAATTTTCGGGGTATCATTGTTGTCACTTCTAGACAACTAAACGGTTGGTGCAAATCCTGGCAACCACCCCTGAGTGGGTATGAGGGGGTAACGAAGAAATACATGCTGGTCGAAAAAGTGGGATTTTTTTTTAATTGTCTCCGAATGGGTAACTTCTGAAAGTAGAGTCCTTTGAGGACTAAAACTTCGTCCACCGGCAGGCCAAGCTAGGCCCACACCCTGCCGAACCGAGTTGCCGGTGGAGCGAAGCGGAGCTGGCAACTTGGTTTGGCGGAAGAGCGGGCCTAGCTTGTTTTACTTTCTTTTTAATCATTTTCCTCATTCATGACTAAATCATTTTTCATCTTTACTTAGTGTACACGAAAATCAGTAGAGGACCCCTTGCTCCAGCGCTCAGCCGACTATCTGTGTGACCCAATTACGGTGGTGTGAAACTAGGTAGCGAGGGCGAGCATGATTCTGTTCTTCGCTGGAAACGTGGTGGACGTACTGGTGTCGGAGGGGGACACGCGCCGCATGCCCTTGAGCATGATGCTCGGGATATACTCATCCATGGCCTGCTACACGGTGCTGGTGCGTCACAAGGAGGACATAACCACCGCCCTGCGCCAGGCGCACCGGGTCGCCGAAAGGCTGCACAGGGACGGCTCGCCGAGGTCGCGGGTGAGAGATTAGCAAATCATTCAATCAGGGTATACAAAAGTAGTCCTACTTCTAAACGTGGCATGACGGGAAGGGGTTTTCACTCCCAACACTCAGAAAAACCTACAAAAAATGTCGACAGTGCGCCCTGACAATTTGTCATCAGGTCAGTGCACAGTGGAATTCCCACAAAGCATTGAGCACAATAGGCCCCGCCTAGAGCTACCCAAAACGGTAACTACTACTACTCCTACAAAGCATTTGCTTTGCAGAACTGCAAAGTATTTTGATCCTTTGTAACTACGAAGCATTTACTTTGCAATTGCAAAGTGATACTTTGCAATTGCGAAGCAATGAAACACGCTGCAAAGCATCGCTTTGCAATTGCAAAGCATCACTTTGGAATAGACGATTCCCGCTGGTCCCATTTCAAGAAGAATTAAGGAAATCGTCACCGGAAACAGTACGATACCCCCTATGTAAAACCGCCCACCGCCTCGGCGGCTGCAGACAAACGCTCAGCGCACTACCCGCCAGCGGAGAACCGCTTACCTCGCTTGGCGCTCCGGATAACCGCTTAAGTCGCTTTTTCACCGAAAACGTAATATTGGTTTAATTCGAAAGAGAATTTCCTCCTCTCGGAGAAAAAGCGACTTAAGCGGTTATCCGGAGCGCCAAGCGAGGTAAGCGGTTGTCCGCAGGCAGGGAGTAAGCTAAACGTTTTCTCAGAGCCACAGAGGCGGTGAGCGGTTTTACATAGGGGGTATCGAGTTCTGAAATTACGGTAAAAACTAGGGAAAATGAACCTTTATAGTTACATGGACTTCCTCGAAGGTCATCTAAGTGAAACTGTACAGTAAAATAAGAAAATTAAGCGGACTTTTCATACTGGTTCCGGTCCTGCAAAGTAAACGCGTCGTAGTTGCAAAGGATCTAAATACTTTGCAGGAATCTGACAGTGCGACCAATTTTGGCTCACGGTCCACTCTGCACAGGATGTACCGTAACTTTGCAAACCATATTTTAGGTCAATGCACCACTCGACTTAGACACTGAAGTACGGTCCATGTCTTTACGGTCTGGCCCGTACATAAAATATACAGGACGGACCGTAGGCAAACTGTACTTTCTGAATTTTCGTGTACAGTATAGTACATATGTAACGTGTATAACGCCGGCGTTAAACAACCTTTTTCAACCAAACTTTTAACATTTTAAAGCACATTTCCCACTATTAGGTATTACAGTACTCGCGATTGGCTAAGCGGTTAGCGTAGCCTATTACTCCAGTGATCAAAATGTTTTGCGTCTGTCTATTTCGTGAAATGTCGCTAAGCCTATTACGCAATAGCGGTCTGGCGTACATATACCTAGTACCTAGTGTGTACTACAGTGTATTATGCAAGTGAAAACCCCCTCGGCATGACATTATGTCTGGTAGTTTGAGTGCAGTTGCTTTACAGATAACAGAGTGTTATATTATTTGTGCGCCTTTCTATGCACCTCTAGGAAGTTCTGCAACTTATGGCCAGCCGATGTCGCTTCGTGGCCAAGAGATTCTACCCTACCTACGCCGCATTACTCGCCTTGGGCACGGTGTCGTCCTTTGATCATCAAACTGGTGTGAATCAATCACTAAAGGGACAAAAGAAGGTGCAGGTTGCAAGGGAACATACAAGCTTAAAGTAAAGGGACAATTTTGTTCCTTATAAGGGCACGTTTTCGTTCGATTTGCCTGCGCCTTCTAATTGCCCCCCCTACCCTGTTTCAAGGGCTTTAGAATGCGCAGGCGAATCGGAGGCGGGGAGCTCTCCGATCGCCCTCCAGACCAGCTTTGTGTCATTCGTTTGATGTGGACAAGCAGGTTAGGTCCGCCTCACCACCAAACGAAGTTGCCAGCCACACTTCGTTCCAACGACAACACTTTGAGGCATTATACGCGCCTGCTTGGCCTGCTGGCGGCGTTTGGTTGGGCCACACCACACACTAAATGGAGAAGGACAATTTTGCACGCAGACAGGATGCGTTCTTAGGCACATCTCAAGTTAGAGGTATGATCGAACATGTTCGCATTCGATCCGACTCGAACAAAACATTGAGCTGCTCGTGATCGCTCGAATACCAACATCAGGTGTTCGTATTCGTGATGTTTGAATAGACCTTTTATCCAAACGATGTGGCAACGCTGCACGCTAATAGTTTCCAGCGACAAACTCTTAATTGTGATCAAAATTCAAAATTCTGGCCACGGTGTTTGATTTTTATGACTACTCCACATCAAACACAGTGGCCAAAATTTCAAATATTGACCACAGTCAAGTCAAGAGGTTGTCGCTGGACAAAAATAGCGATTTTTGGGCGACTGTATGAATATCCGCTTTGGATAAAACGTCTATTCTACTCAAACAGAAGTTCATAGGCGAACAGAATTAAAGTATGTTTCAGAAAGGCGCATCATACACTGTTAACAATTCTGTACCCAAAATCAGAATTTATACGGAACCTCCTGCATTTTACAACTACGGTTCAAACCCATAACAGAACGAACTTGTATTTAAGGGGCACAGACATGACCGTATTTTGAAAAAAAACTTGTCCTCCCGTATATATTTTCATGTTAAATTTAAATGACGACAATTGTTTTCTTCGGATAAGACAATTTTTCAGTTTAGTCGTAAATAGGCCTTAGGCCCCAAAAGTCACAAATTTTGCTCCCCAGAGTTTTTGGCTGAGCAATTAGCGAATCCTATAGGGTATTCCGCTGCAAGCCAACCGGAACCTAAAGAAGGAAAGCATGACTGCACGATCTGTTTCTCTCTGGGCGCTCATTGGCTGACCGCCACAGCCACGCCATCTTTGGCCAATCGGCGTTCAGCAGGAAACAGATCGGGTAGTCATACTTTTCTTCTTTAGATTCCGATTGTGTTGTAGCGGAATACCCTATTTCTCCGTCTGGTCGGAAAAAAACTTTTTCTGTCTGTCCGTGTGTGTGTGTCTATCCGCACGAGGGACATTTTCAGGGTTGTTTCGTACCATAGAAGACAGATCGAGTTCAAAAATCAGCATTCCAACTCAAAAATTGAATTTTAAATAAAATCAAAAACGACAGGCCCCAAACAAAGATTTTTATCTTAAATATTATTGGCTGAGCTTGCGAAGCCTTTGCTGTGATGTGGGGTGC
>NW_026267361.1:132608-145291 GCF_000697945.3 Frankliniella occidentalis | reverse complement strand
CAGTACTATTACTATATTCCTTTAACCGTTTCATTTGAGAATTTTAGCACACTAACGACTAAAGCTCAGCCACTACGGGCTGCTGCACGTACTCCTACGTTTTATGGCTTCCTAATAGGTTACTCATGGAATTAGAGCACTGTGGGCTGGGCTAGAAGTTTCTTCGTTTGGCTCTAGCTTATACGGTCGAGGCGCTAGAGGGTATTTGGGCGAAATGAAGCGGAAACATTAAACCCTGCGTGCAACACGAAAGTGGCGGGCCGTAAGGGCATGTTTTTAAGTGTTACACACCAATTTCGCTGGGTGCGATAGTATTATAGGTTCCTCATTGTGACCGCCGCCGTCTTGGTTCCTCATGCTGCACTGTCGTCCGCTCGGCTGGGTGTTTTCTTGAGTCGGTGTCACTAGCGCAGCGTTCCATTGGGAGCGTTCGCGTTTGGCATGTATGCACCGGAGCTTGATGACAAGGATATCTGCTGAACCTGGAAAGTTTTGGCTTTAATTCTACGGTTCATTTTTTTTTTCATTTTTACAAATGTAGAAGGGGGAGAGGGGGTGGCCATGAGTGGGCCATAGAAAACAGTGGCTGGCCTCATGTGGCCACCCTATCAACTTGGCTGTATTACTGTAATTTAACAGGGCGGGAACGGTTGAGAAATTGAGCCAGGACTTAAGACAGTGAGTCTCTGCTAGTGCGGTTGACTCGCTATAAACGGATATGCTTGAAACAGAAAGTGAGAAACGATATGTGGCTTTCGGTTTTGAGTCGCCCGCGTTGCCGTGTGGACCAAATAAATTCTGTACAGGGTTTTGAGGTACGCTGATTTCAATGCTGGTGTCGCTTCACACCACCAGGGTCTTCCTGGGTCTATCGGTAAGGACCTAATGAAATCGGAGATGAGCGAACATGTTCGCAGTCGAACGAACTCGAACGAACTGTTCGTGTTCGTTCGTCTTTGAACACAGGGTGTTCGAATCCGAACTGTTCGTGGACTGACCGAACAATTTTTCGTCGTCGAACAAAACTGTCCCGGTCGACCTTACTCCTAAAGAACCCACCAAGTAAGAAAGAATGAGTACTTTCATATTTCCTCCATCTTCGGTTGCAGGTAGATTGAAAATATTAGGTTTCCTTCTGTACTCATTGTATTTACACCCGTCGCCATTATAACAAACGTGTCTTTTAGTTAGGGTCAAATTTAATATTTTGGTACATTTTGTTTTCTTTTACATAATATGATAGATTTAAATCATTGTTCGTGTTGTTCGCTGGTTTACAAAGGCTCGTTCGGTTCGATTCGTTTGAAGAAAACAACGGTTGTTAGTGTTCGTGTTTGTTCGAAGATTTTTAGACCAATTTTGTTCGAGTTCGTTCGAATTGGAACTGGCCTGTTCGCTATCCACAATAGCGTACCAAAATAATGAGACTGTGAACGGGCACCGATATTGAATTCAAAGTGCTTTAGATTGCACATGTGTTAGGATTGCCGAGCGCGAGGTGTCCGGCCTCCCTAAGTTTAAAGGTCCCGCCATAGGCATACGGCCCGGTGCTGAGCAAAACTGAATGTTCAGCAAAACTACGGAGCTGCACGGCGGCGCCGTGCAGCCTAGCTTTCGTCGTGAACCGCCCGTCCTGCGTGACGGTAACCAAGCGGACTCAGAGCACCTTAACCACTGAACCACCTGTGAGAACCTCCTGTGAATATAAGTGAAGAGTGAAATAAAGTGCATCAACCCTTCTCGGACCGGAGGATTAATTCACTATTGTTTTGATACTAATCCCCATCCCCCCTATTCTATCCCCATAACATGGTGCATTGGCCAAACTGACTGACAAACGGCGAGAAAAAAATGGGCCACAATTGGAAAAATAGAGAGGGAGAGAAGAAAAGAACCGAATACCATCAATCCAATATTTAAGATAATCAGTGCATCATTGTTTGGGACAAGTAAGCATGAGAAGATTGTGAGAAAAATTTTGGCAGCCCATGTGCGCACGAACTGGAAGGAATACTACCCAACTTACGACGAAGTGTGTGCAAAATTATTAAGTGAGCAGATTTCTAAAGGGCACTGTTTATTGGAGTATGCGGCGAGACTTGCCGCTAGTCTCTTCAAGATTAGTTTTGAAATTCAAGAAATTGGCAGAAGGCCTGTGTGTACGGAGGTGAAAACGAAGAGCGGCAAATCAAGATTAAGATAGATGGAGATCGGGAAAACGGTCAAAATTTTGAGTTGTTAGACCCCAGAAAAACCGAAGGAGCAGAAAATAATGTGCAGTGTCCGAGAGATGTGCCCAATACGTCCCAGAGAAATTCGGAATCAAAGATGGCGCCGCCTTACCACATGGGGAGCAGCGTGAGTACCACGGGACGGGGTTGACACCTCCAGTGTGCACGGACGAGGCCCCTAACGAGGCCAGCAATGGCGACCCTCATGGACCCTCAGCGAGGCTTCAACAGCGCGGGCCTCAGGGATGATAAGTAGACTTAAGAGAAAACTGATGAAAGATAAGGTTTAGGATGAATGAATGCGGCATAGTTCAGACAGCGCGTTGAAACTCCAGCAGCCGGGCTGATACCATCATCGTGCGAGCTGCGCGGAGCCGTAATTTGCAAACGTGCAAACACACGAACTGGAGGGTCTACAGCACTGAAACCTTCTCTCCCTTACTCGTAATCATTGTCTTCGTGGCTTAGGAGGGTGGTTATACCTTTGCACTTTCAGAAACTCGCAAATTTAACGAAAATAAAATATGGGTGGTATGAGAAACTTAGCACCAGTTAAGCAGGTCATGTCCGTTCTTCCTAAAGTTTTGTTCTTACCAAGTAGAGCTCCGACACACCTAAGCCACGTAGGAATAAATTATGAGTGCGATACATAAGGTTTCAGTGCTGAAGACCCTACCGTTTGTTCGTTTGAACGTTTGCAAGAGCCGAGACGATGATGGTATCAGCAGCGCGAGTTTCTACCCGCTGGTTCAGAGATGCTGCAATGAGGACTAGGTTTAGTAAGTGCAGTAGGGTTGCAATATGCTGCGTTTTGTTGGAGTAAGAAAGGAAGTGTCGTGATTTTTTTTCTGTTAACAAAAGTATTTTGGTGTACATTTTTTCGGCAGATGTTGGAGAGTTTGGTTTAGATATTCTTCTCTTTGGCTGTAAAGAGAAACTTTTGGCTATGGCATATTTTGGCTTTATGTGTGCCGAAGTGTTACAGTTTTCACATACTTTATCATATGGTTTGCTTTTGCTGGACATTAGCCAAAATTAGGGAGGGCGATGTGAGTTACAGATGTCAAAAATTACCTAAATTTGGAATCTGTTTGATGCTCTTGGGGTTCGTGCTGGTCATCAGGGTGGCCCCGGGAGGCATGCTCTACTTTTCAGCGGCCCTTTGAAAGTAATTTGATCCTGGGGGTAACCACGTACTCCCCTTCTTCTGTCCCTGGGGCCAGCTTGGGTGTACCCAGTCATAAAAATGGGTCAAAATGCATTCCTTGACATTGCGCACACATTTTTCTACAAATTTGCTCTAATCTATTCCTCGCCCTATTTTTAGCAGATGATACATCCAGTATCAATGCTTGTACAACAGCTAGATGGGGGTAGCGTTCACGATGGCCAACGTCCACTATTGTCAACAGTAGTCCTTTTGAGACGATGGTCACCAAGGCCCATAACCCTTTTAAATAACATTATTATTATGAGGAGCGGGGTCAGATGGGTAGCGTTGACGATGGTAAACAATACTGAGCCAAGGCCCAGTATTGTCAACAATAGTAAGCCATGGCCCAGTATTGTGAACAATACTGAGCCAAGGCCTAGTATTGTCAAAAAAACTAATCTAATTATTGTCAACAATCCTGAGCCAAGGCCCAATATTGTCAATAATACTGAGCCAAGGCCAAGTATTGTCAACAAAACTGAGCTAAAGTCCAGTATTGTCAACAATACTGCGCCATAATCCTTTTAAAATAATATTAGTATTAGGAGGAGCGGGGTGAGATGGGTAGCGTTGACGCAGTATTTTTTACATGTTAAAACGTAAGTTCATTAAGGTAAGGCTTAGGTGAAACTGGAAAAGTCGGGCAAAAAACAGTGTTTTTTTTTTTAGTTTTAAATCTTCATTCTAGTGAAATCAAGAAAAAGCTCTCTATATTATTCTAAGTTAGTTTGTCGCGGTTCTTTTAACATATAATAAGTCTATAGTTGGACATAACACTGTGCGCAAGAGCTATATTGAAATTTCATAAAAAAAATTATAACTTCAAAATAGCTCTTACGCACAGTGTTATGTCCAACAAAAGACTTAGTTTGTCGCGGTTCTTTTAACATATAATAAGTCTATAGTTGGACATAACACTGTGCGCAAGAGCTTATGAAATTTCAATATAGCTCTTGCGCACAGTGTTATGTCCAACTATAGACTTATTATATGTTAAAAGAACCGCGACAAACTAACTTAGAATAACATAGAGAGCTTTTTCTTGATTTCACTAGCATGAAGATTTAAAACTTAAAAAACACTGTTTTTTGCCTGACTTTTCCAGTTTCACCCAAGCCTTACCTTAAAAGGTAAGGCACTATCATCTGCTTTCACGTTAGCGCGAGCTTAGGTTTTTTGGTTGACATTGATGTGGGCATGTCCTGAACTAGAAGATCTAGTGTCTGACAATTTTCAAAACAATTTTTTTTTTGATTAAATTTTACTGTTTTGTTAGCAGTGTAGAACTACTTAATAAACAAGCAGGCCCGCCCTTCCGCCAAACCGAGTAGCCAGCTCCACTTCGCTGCGCCGGCAACTCGGTTCGGCAGGGGCCGGGCCTGCTTGGCCTGCCGGCGGCGATGTTCGGGCCTTTGGCCCGACCATTTCAGTCTCGCGATTTACTGAAGTGCATAATCAAATAAATAATGTGACCGGTAAATTACTTTGCATATTTGAGTAAACTAAAGCGTTCGGCGGGGGGCCTGCGGCCCAAGAGATTTGCTCCTTGTAAATGACAAAAGACTGTAACGGGGCAACACCGTGACTACACCCCACCCTTCTGCTTTGCTTAAAAATTACAAAAAAAAATGAACCCGCGCAGTTTTTAGATTGTATATTGTTTGTCAAAGAGTCTTATAACTTGACTTTTTGCCATTGTTTCCAATATATCCACCTCTAGGGCCGAAACAGTAAAAGATACGGCTAATGCGAGGGTATTTCCTGATTCAGAATGTATTGTTTTGGGGGGGTACTTCCTCTGACATTTTACGATTAGACGCCTCCTTGTACGTCTTTATGTGCAACGTGGTCATTTTCGCCGTATTTTTGTCGAAAAAAGCACTCTACCGCCCAAACGGTTCAAGATAGAGTCAAACGGACAAAATTTTCGCCCAGAGGGCTCTACTTTCACGAGTTACCCCTTAGAAGACCATAAAAAAATATTTTTTTTTCTACTTTTTGGACCAACCCCTATTTCTTTGTTACCCCCTTTCACCCCCTTAGGGGTGGTTGCTAGGATTTGCACCAGGCGTTTCGTTGTCCAGGAGTGACCCCTAAAATATCCTGAAATTTGCAGACCTCTAGCTCATCTCCTTCCTCTTACACGGACGACGGACAGACAGACAGACGGACGGACGGACGGACGGACGGACACGAGAGCGGTTGCATAAGCCCGCTTTAATGCTTTTTTAAAAGCAGAAGGGCGGGCTAAAAAATGTCAAAATGCTTCAAATAGTTTGGACATTTCAGGACATGCCAACATGAATATCAATTAAGAAAATTAGGGAGAGGAATGGATCAGAGCAAAATTGTAGAAAAATATATGCGCAATGTTAGGGAATGTACATTGGGCAATTTTTTATTACATAGTACAGCCAAGCTGGCTCCAGGAACAGAAGAAGGAGAGCAAGTAGTCATCCCCAGGGTCAAAATAATTTTTAAAGGGTTACGGAAAAATGGGACATCCTCCCGAGGTCACCCTGCTGACCAACATGGAGCTCTAGTGCAGCCTCTGGAGTATGAGAAATCTTTTACGCAGCCCATATCTATCAAGTTCATATTATTACAGATTTTGCTGATAATTAGGCAAGTTATTGAGGCATTTAGTTCTATTTGCGGTCATGTATGCCTTTACACACTCCTTTCATACGTGTTAGTCATCTTTGCATCATGCTCCCTACTCCTCCGAGAAGTTGGCAGAGTTGTCAAGCAAACAGGAAAGGTAAGAATAGTACACATCATTCTTTTATGCAATATTTTGTTGCGAGGGTCGGTAGGCCATGACGTCCGTTCGACTTCTCGACCGGATGGATCACATTTACTGAATATTGTGTCTGTGTGCGTCCGAACCGACCTATTCGGTCGAGAATTCGGAAGGACGCATGGAGCAACTCAGAAGTGCATAATCGCAGGCTCCGACATCGCAGCCGCGACAGCAGGGGCAGGGTTGTTAATGCAAGGACAAACTCGTTAGCACGCTAACGCCAGTGAATAAGGACGAGTGCCAGTTGCACCACCGAATGTCTTTAACACGTCACACGATTCAGATAATACGGTGACGGCTCTGAGCTCTTTGAGGGGTGCACGGAATGACGGCACGTTCGCAGTTCCAGAAGAGCCGCCCTGGGCGCTGGCGTCGACCGATGCCGGGCGAGGTGAGAAGGGACAGGACGAGCGGGGCACCGCTCTCGTCCCATCTCGCCTCCCCTCGCCGCTTGTGCGCAAATAGGAATCCAAACCCTCAAAGAAGTGCACGACATTCTCCGACTTCTATAAAGAAGGGTAGTGTCTCATGGCTGACTTCTTTTCAAACGGCCCTGAAGGGCCCATCTGCCACATTTTAAAGCTTTATGTGAAACATTCTTAACACGTTGACGACGGACCGACCACATTGTAGTCATGGCCAAATGTCCCAACTGCCGACGTGTCCACAATGTGGGCATTTTTTGTTCAATGTTCAAAGATTTTTACAAAATCAGGGAATTGGCCTAGAGGGCTACTTTCTTCGGCTTTTGGTAGAAGAAACCAGCAAGAATTTCAGGCAATTCCAGGTTACGGTTAGGTGCATCCTTCAGCCCCTACCGCAAGGCGATGTCTACAATGTGGACAGCCCGGCAGCAGGGGCCGGTAGATTTGAGGGAATGCCGGTCGCGTAGGGCTTAAAAAGCGGCGAAAATGCCCTCAATGTTGTCATCCCGGCAGTAGGGGAGGACAGCGGTCCTCGCCATGTCCTCAGTGTGGTCGGCCTGGCACACGGACTGTCAGGACCATGTCCACAATGTGGTCGGCAGCTGGGACCGTCGAAACCCGGCCCACATTGTGGTAGGGCCGGCGAGTAGGACTGGCGAGTCATGTCCACCATGTGGTCAGCTCGGCGGGTGGGATAGCCACTTCATGCCCACAATGTGGTCAGACCGGAAGGAGGGACCGGCATTTCATGAGCACGATGTGGTCAGACCGACAGGTGGGACCAGCGTTTCATAAACGGTCCCTCCTGCCGGTCTGACAACATTGTGGTCATGTATTGCCGGTTCCTCCTGCCGGCCTGCCCACATTGTGGTCACGAGGTACTGGTCCTTTCTGCCGGTATGACCACATTGTGGTCAGTGTTTCGCCGGTCCCAGCTGCTGCGCTGGTCACATTGTGGGCATGACTCCGCCGGTCCCTCCTGCCGGCATGACCACAGCATTATGCGGGGCAACTCTAACCCGGGGTCGAGCTGCCGAGATGGTCACACTGTGGTCATTTCCAAATTAATTCAAAAACGGCCCCGGCAGTTGGGTCTGACAGGGTCAGAGGGCCTCCGTCGTCAACGTGTTAAAAGCACTGGGGAACGCTGAATCTGGCGCTTCTAATCCTTCGGCGCACGCAGGCCCGACCATCGCCACCGGCAGGCCAAGCAGGCCCGGCCCCTGCCGAACGGAGTTGCCGGCGCAGCGAAGTGGAGCTGGCAACTGCGTTTGACGGAAGGGCGGGCCTGCGTGTCGTAGGTTGGAATCCTATCTTCTTAATTACCACCCATTATCAAAGAGTGCCGAAGGGATAAGTAGGGCTTGGATCAGCGTTTCCCAGAGTTGTTATTAACGATATATCACATTCAAATGAAGCCATAACGATTACTATCGGAACCCACTATCGGTGAGGTCGGAATCGCAGCAGTCCAAAGCAAAGAAATTCAATGTCTGGACGAATCATCTTCAAAATACGTTCGCGTTGTATTTGATTGGCAGGTTGGTGATGCAGCAGCGATGCATGTACAGCTAGTTCTTGGCTGTTCCCGTATGAATGCTGCATTCGGCGTCTATCTTCCGCACATCGCTGTGGTAAAAACTATTTTACTGTAAAAAATCTATAACTAACGCATGCTAGATTCTTAGGGGGCATCTTCTAGCGCTAGCCCCAGTCAGGGAGAGTGGAGCCTTGTGCAAATGAGAACTAGACGGTATTCCCTATCCGTCATTGGTCCTTGCCAATAAAATGAGCTGTGTACCTCTCGCGTCGACAGCTGGGATTGAAGTAAAGTAAATTAATAGATAGTGGATTAAGAAAAATATCTTTAATTTAATACCTCGATAATGTGTGAGCAGGTACAGTTTTTGGTTTCCATTTATATTGTTAAAAACGGGCTATTAAAATATAACAAGTCTCTTAGGTTGTCCCCTCAAAAGGTCGATATGCCAGTTCGCCTCTGAAATGAAAGTAGAGGTCCTTCCGATCACAACAAGCACCCACAGATTCCCTTAATTCAATGGTGAATTTCATCTTGTGTCAGCTTGCACTTAAATCAAGAAACTATTTTTGGCTGAGCTTGCGAAGCCTTTGCTGTGATGTGGGGTGCAGAGAACTCTTTGGTCGTGTGTCTGTCTGTCTGTACTGGCCTACGTTTCTCTCAGACGGTAACTTCAATTGACTTCAAACTGCGCACGAAGCTTCAGTATAAGTCGTGAAACCAAGTATCGTTGCGCGACTGTAGTGAAACCACGTAACGCATTTTTGACGATTTATAGGAACCCTATATTTCAAAAGAGGGAAAATTTCTCTATCGAATGGTATAGGTTTCAAAAATTACCCAAAAATGGAGATACGTGGACTCACTAGAGTCGCGCAACGATACTTGGTTTCACGAGCGTCACGCAAAGATACTTGGTTTCTCTAGAGGCACTGCGCCGTGCGTGCTTTGAGTTAGGTACGAGCGAGGTGACATGACAGTTATAAAGAGAAAGTAAATAAAAGTGACAAAACCGTGCATTCACTGTGAAAAAAAGTCGTGGGGGTCACGGAAAAAATTTCCATGACAATTGTTGTACTTTTACGGGTCACGTTTGAAATTTTTAAACACGTAAAAGTGGTAATTGGCTATTATAAAAAAGGCGTAAGATTCTAATACTAACTCATCGTTTCACAGATGCATTTCATAAATTTGCAATACGAAACCTTCAAATTCGCCAGTCCAAGACCTACAACATTCCTCGTGAATTTACGATATTTCTTCTAAATTTACGATATTTTCCGTACGTTTACGACATTTCTTGTAACTTCATGGAAATTTTCGCATTCTTACGGAGGTAATGTCGTAACTTTATGCTAAACTTCGTACTTTTCTGGAAAATGTCATAACTTACCTACTAACAAATTTCGTAAATAGTTTCTATTTATGCGATTCGTAATTTTATGACTTTTTTCGTTGCCTTGTGAAAAATGTTGTATTCTTACAACAAAGAATCATAAATAGAAATTGCAAAATTTGTTGTAAATTCATTTCTTATAAATTGTAACGTTACAAATATCGTAATCATAATTTTTAAAATATGTCGTAAATTCACGAACATTTTTTTCACAGTGATTAGAGCAATATGCATCTTATTTTTGAAATTACCCCTACAACACTGCACAAAATGATGAAGTGACAAACGTTTTGTGATTCGTTTTGTCATAAGTTTCTAATCGGCTAGACATATTTTCAAGCTGGCCAATGCGTTAGATAATTTTATACCTATCACCTGCTATAGTTGTCAATTTTGAGTATTGAGTCTATTAGTTTTTAATGTATTTATTCATTTTGCTAGGCCCCGTCTGTGATCCCTTTGCTGAGCACCGTAACGATCATCATGTCTGCCGAGAAGGCTGATATGTACGTTGCTGGATCCTTTCCTGCTGTCCTGTTCTATTTAGCGCCTTTGTGCGAGGTTGGGGACATGCTAGTGGCTGGCAGCGACACCTTTTGTTTCAGTGCCTACTGTGTAAGTGACTCGTTGACGCGCATAATGTTGGCCACCCAACATTTGTTGGCCAACCCAACAAAAAAAAGAAAAAGTTAGCCAACAAAAAAAAAACAAAAACGCTTAAAAAATAAAAATGAGGGTACCGCTGGATTCGTCTTGTTGAGTACTTTCCATTTCAGGTGTCGGATGAATTTTAACCGGCAAGATTCGGTTGTTGGCAGCGGTTTTTCACCAAATTACACTTTTTTGGGGCTTATTAGCCATTTAGGCCCCAATGCTGCCGGTTAAAATTCATCCGACATCTGAAATAGATAGTACTCATCAAGACGAATCCAGCGGTACCCTCATTTCAATTTTAACCGGCAAGGTTCGGTTGTTGGCAGCGGTTTTTCGCCAAATTACACTTTTGGGGGGCTTACTAGCCATTTAGGCCCCAATACTGCCGGTTAAAATTCATCCGACACCTGAAATGGATAGTACTCATCAAGACGAATCCAGCGGTACCCTCATCTTTATTTTTTAAACTTTTTTTTTTGTTGGCCAACTTTTTCTTTTTTTTGTTGGGTTGGCCAACAAATGTTGGGTTGGCCAACATTATGCACGTACTCGTGTGTTGACCTTTAACACTGATAATTAACGTGTTCAACTGGCGTGCACATGCACGTGCTCAACACTATGTTTCAGACTTTTACGTGTTTGACCAAATATTTGACTACTTGGAAGTGTTCAACAGTAAATTTGAACACTTTAATGTGTCCAAAGCTTTATTGCGAACTGTGATGTTGAACACTTTGAAGTGTTCAACTTTACTGTTAAACACTTTACAGTATTCAAATACCCAGTCAAACACTTGGTTGGTTTGAGTTATTTTTACAGTGAACTTTCTTTTTTGCTACAATCCCATCTAGAAACTGAAAAAGAACTTTTAGGAAATCATGGGATTTTTGGACTAGGCAAATGCGAACATGGCCGTACGCTTTTATAAATGCGTACATGACCATATACACTTTTATATCAATGTATACAGACCCATACCCATGTATACATACCGAAGTACGCATTTATAAAAGCGTACATGACATGTACGTGTACACATGAAAAAGGATATACACTACTCATCAAAATTAGCGGGCGGATTTTTCAAACTGACGTAGATTCTATGTTTTCTGAGCAAGGAAGCTGAGACCTGTCATGCAGGCGTCCCAATCATTTATCTCGAGGCTCAGGAAAAGCGCAGGCCGTTGGCCGGCCCTAACGAGCTGTGCACCCCTAGAGTGGAGGAGGGTGAAAAAACCGGCCACAACAACTCCAAAATTGGCACTTTAAGTACTCGGAAAATCAAGATTGTCCGTGAGTAGACCCAAATTTTTGGTCTCTTTCGAACGGTGAAAGCGAAATTGCGATCGGACCAACCCACACCCATCCACACTCACCCCTACCCCCTCGAAGGGGTGAGTTTTGAGGTTCGTCAAATCGAGCTCGATATCCTCTGGGGACGTCCCCTGTACACGGCCCATTCGAATCGGACAACCCCCGGCCAAACCACCCCCGCAAACACGCAACCCCTTTTTGAATAACGGTCATTTTGGAACCTGAGGGTTGAAGTCAAGGTTGAAGGTATACCATTTTCTTAAATTCATTAGCTTTGTCTGGAGTCACATTTTGATTAATGAAGTCCAATAAAATGGTGGGAGCATTTAAATTAAACTCTATGATACGATACCGAGGGGTGGATAACTCCTGAATTAGGTGTACAAATTTCAAAAATTGAATTTGAATTAGCTTGAATTGGCTTGAATTGAATTTGAATTGGACTGAATTGGTTGAATTGTTTTTGAATTGGTTTGAATTATTGTGATTTTATTCTACTGAATTAGCGTGAATTGGCTTGAATTGGACTGAATTAGTTGAATTACTTTTGAATTAGTTTGAATAAGATTGAATTGGTCTGAATTAGTTTGAATTGGGCAGAATTAGAGGTGTACATTTGGCAGGGGAGTTATCCACCCCTCGTACGATACATTATAGAACTTTCAATTAAATAAACTTCATCGACTCGTGATCCTTCAAATGCCTCGGAGAGATCTGATAAAAATGAATAAAAGAGCGTAAAGTTATACTTGTCGTAGGAGAAAAGTTAAAATGTATTTTGAAATTAAATTAAATATTAGGGTATTTAATTTTACTTCAACCAGAGGCAATCCAATATAATTTCACCTTCAAAAATGATTGGAATGGAATGAAATGGGAGCATCATGCTTCATATGGCATTACACAAAAGGATAAATTAAGTAGGGGGAGGGCAGTGGGGATAGGAAGGGACAGAAGCAGACATGTTCTGTAGGTGAACTGCAGGACCGCATAAACTTAAGCCCCCCCCCCCAATCTGTGGTAGGCCAGGGTTTAAGGAAAAAATTTCTCATAGATTCACAAGGACAAAGAGTAATCCAGACAATATTGAGGATGTTTACGATGGAA
>NW_026267361.1:129260-132558 GCF_000697945.3 Frankliniella occidentalis | reverse complement strand
TGGACTTCCAAACCTATTCTATTGTATAGTAATTACTCAAGTTCACTATTCGCTAAAAGTACCTGTTGTAAGGGGGAGGGGGGGCTGCAAGGAATTTGAACTCTGGTGGTGATTACAGCGACCAAACCAAACCAGGCCGCGGTTGAAGGTCTGGCTGGCAGAAGGGGTTGAGGGTGGGGGTGGGGTACTTCACTGAACAAAAATTGAGGTACGCTCTGTTTAAAAAATGAGGGGAAAAAACAGAAAAAATGAGGAAAATCAGTAGAAAATCAGAAAAATAAAGGGAAAATTAAGGCAGAATCAATCAGAGATAGTACGAAAAATTGGTATTCTTGAATTTCTAGTGAAGTACCCGGAAGCACCCCTCTAGGGAGCCCGGAGGGGGGGGGGGGGCTGCCTAAATAACGACCGGTTGCCTACCTACAAGGTGGGCCCTCATTCGGTATAGTTTTGTTCTATATTTTGTATGTCTTCTGTAAATTTAATGCACTTCGCTCAGCTACGCCGTGCATAATGTTAACGCACGGGGCCCTACGTGTATGATAAATGTAGACATGACCGGCTGAGTGCAACCCTTTTCCTTAAATTATGTTGCAAATTTCCAGTCTTGTCGCCATCCAGTCATTTTCCAATCGTTTTCCAGTCAGCCAATCACATTCGAGTCCTTACCAGTCATTTTCCAGTCACCCAGTCATGTCCCAATCCTCCAGTCAATCCCAATCATTTTTCCAGTCATCCAATCGGTTCCAATCACCCACCAATCTTTGACTGGGCCAGTGGTGTACACGATTTTGGGGAGTTACGTCCCCCTCGGTTGAAGTTTTGGCATGAAACTTTCAGGAATGATCCCTTTTGACATTTGGAACACATCCGTACAGATAAACCCGGTGTCAACATCTTCAACCCCTTTCCAGGGGGTAGCTACCTCCGAGTGACCGTGCACCCCTTTGGGAGAGGATGGCGGATCTGTTAAAGAACACCCCAAGGAAGCTTCCTCAAATTTTAAAGTCGATCGGACCAACTGTTCCACGTACAGACTCGATAAAGTAGCAAATCGTTCAAAAACTACCCCCAAGTTTCACCTGCCCTGTCGCCGAACTGAGGAGGGTTAGCGACCCCACCCAAAGCGTCCCACCTCGGCCCAACCTTCATCTCGAAGGCCGCAAAGTCGTTGGCCCCTGCGGTGCGAGCCAAACGGAGGAAATGTTCGCCTTAAAGGGCTCTGCTTTGATGCGTTACCCGTTAGGAAACTGTAAATTTTTAGCAGATGACACTACCAGTATCAATGCTTGTACAACAGCTTAATGGGTAGCGTTCACGATGGCCAAGGTCCAGTATTGTCAACAATACTGGGCGATAATCCTTTTAAATTAATATTATTGGAGGAGCGGGGTCAGATGGGTAGCGTTGACGATGGCCACACTCACAAAAATGTTTTCTTCCCCAATCCCAAAAATATTCTTGACTCAATTTTACTTGGGATGAGAATAATTTTCTCCAGTGAAGGCGATTTTTCTCTTTCGAAGAAACATGGTTTTCTTCCCACAAGAAGAAAATATTTTTGAAACATTCTCCTTAGCCCAAGAAAACAATATGCTTGTGCGAAAGAAACATGTAACTTGGCCGGGCGGGCGTAGGTGGAGGGGGGACGGGCAGATTAAGGGTGGAGCGCGCGAGAGGACCGGGCTTACCTGAGGTACAAAGGCAGCGCTGGGGACAATGTCAAGCATGTAGCTTCATAGCTCACCAAACCTAAAAACAATACCTACTTGTTAAAAATGTTGATTTTATAACATTTTATTGGCCGAGATCCTGTACACTGTTAAACAAGCAGGCCCGCCCTTCCGCCAAACGGAGTGGCCAGCTCCACTTCGCTGCGCCGGCAACTCCGTTCGGCAGGGGCCGGGCCTGCTTGGCCTGCCGGCGGCGATGGTCGGGCCTTCGGCCCGACCATTTCAGTCCCACGATTTACTGCAGTGCATAATCAAATAAATAATGTGACCGGTAAATCACTTATATATATTATATATTCGAGTAAACTAAAGCGTCCGGCGAGGGGCCTGCGGCCCTAGAAATTTGCTCCTTGGACATGACAAAAGACTGTAACGGGGCAACACCGTGACTACAGCCCCCCCTTCTGCTTTGCTTTAGAATTTTAAAAAACGAACCCGCGCAGTGTTTTGGTTGTATATTGTTTGTTAAACAGTCCTAAAACTTGACTTTTGGCCATTGTTTTCAATATATCCACCTCTAGGGCCGAAACAGTGAAAGATACGGCAAATCCGAGGCTAGTTACGGATTCAGAATGTGTTGTTTTGGGGGGTACTTCCTCTGACATTTTACGATTGGACGCCTCCTTGTACGTCTTTATGTGCAACGTGGTCATTTTCGCCGTATTTTCGTCGAAAAAAGCACTCTAGCGCCCAAACGGTGCAAGATAGAGTCAAACGGACGAAATTTTCGCCCAAAGAGCTCTACTTTTACGAGTTACCCCTTAGGAGACCATAAAAAATATTTTCTTCCTACTTTTTGGACCAACCCCTATTTCTTTGTTACCCCCTCTCAGCCCCTTAGGGGTGGTTGCCAGGATTTGCACCAGGCGTTTCGTTGTCCAGGAGTGACCCCTAAGATACCCTGAAATTTGTAGACCTCTAGCTCATCTCCTTCCTCTTACACGGACGACGGACAGACGGAGAGACAGACAGACAGACACGAGAGCGGTTGCATAAGCCCGCTTTAATGCTTTTTAAAAAGCAGAAGGGCGGGCTAAAAATCGATTGTAATTCTACAAATTTTTGTGGCAACTTTTTACGCAATTCAATGTTTGTAAAATTAAAAACTAAAACAATTGTAAAAAAAATTTGCAAACGTGTTTTGAAATTTTAGAATCAGCGATCTGAAAATTAAAAACGTTAATGCAAATTTTCAAAACACCAAGGCTTAGAAAATTAATATAATTTGCCATGAACATGAAGTAGGTGAATCACTAACAGTCTAGGGGTCAGCTAGTTGGGCTGAAGGATTGCCGTGTACCTCGTACCTCTAAGGGTAACGTCACAGCAAAAATACGGGAGCGCGTCACAGACGCGGCCCCTATTGATCGGGTGCGAATGGCGCCGTACCTGAGGAGAGTTAGCGGGGACCGGAGCGCGCTGGAATTAGACTAATTATTTGGGGTACTTGCGTGACTTTTTGCTCAAAAGCAAATGCGTAGCCAGCTACAGCATTGTGTTGCAGATCATACCACACAAAAATACATGTCAGTTTCTTGTGCAAATTTTAGTTAAATACTAATAGC